>NC_143013.1:265230639-265386618 GCF_055824585.1 Amblyomma mixtum | reverse complement strand
AGTATAGGGCATATATGTTGTGGGACTATCTCTCGATATCCTAGCCTGCGATAGGGAATATCAATAATATCTATACGCAAAAAGTACCAAGCCACCATTTTTGTGATGTGTTGCATCATAGTTTTTTTTCGTACTCGATTCTAACGCGCTTGTCATTTTAGGCGATTTTTCCAGGAAGAAAGGCGCGCGTTAGAATCAAGTAAATACGGTACTACATGTCCCAGACAGCCGATGAAGCGTTTTGTATTGTTAACGAATGTCGCGTACGTTTTCTGAAAAAAAAAGTGCAAAACTGGTATTTTGGGGCTAAAGAACTACAAAATATATAAAGTTTGCTGCAGGCAGTTTGTTCTTGGCTTATACCAAAGTGCAGTGCTACATTGTTGAGGAAAAGTTTTCAAATCAGAAATAAAAGAACAATTTTTTTTCTATTTTTTTACTCTGAATTACATTTTCACTCGCCTGGAACATTCAAAGGGCTGTCACATGAGCGCAAATTTTTTTTCACACAAATATATGCAGGAAAATTACTTTCGACAGTGCGAAAAAGAGCCATAAATTTTGTAGCAGAGATCGGGGAGGTATATGTATATATAGACCGCGAACTCTGATGCGTTTGGCACGGAATGACCCGTATTGGATCGGGAGAGGGGGGCGGTGATTGACGTGCTGGATCACACCATGCACATGCTCGAACGGTCTGAACCAGGCACTGCGGAACCGCGGGGGGGGGGGGGGGGGGGGGGCGCACTCTCCCCTCCGAACTTTTTTCCAGGGAGGGCAGCGCCCCCCTGGATTACGGAATCTGAACCACGGTCAATATTTCTGCACTGCAGTAACCACTGCCTAGACTTGGCACTCCAGGAGGTTGCAAGGAACTGCGATGTCATCGGCGACTCTCTCAACGTTGTAAAGGATGTTTCCCATGCAATACCGAATCGAAGAACAGGAAGACTGTTTATTCGAGCGTTGTACTTCCCCCGGGTAATAATGGAGGTGAGTAGTAGTAGTATAAAACTTTATTCCGTAAAATGAGACGGGGTTTAGGGGTTGGGGTCTTGAGCAGCAGGTGGTGTTCCTAGGCACAGGATCCCATTGGTTCTTTCGGCCTCCTCGGCCCGCTCAACCAGCGCAAGCTGATCTTGCGGGTCGGAGCTGGACAGAAGCTCCTCCCACTGCTCGACTGACGGGTGAGAAAGATTGTTCTAGGCAGAACACCCTACTGCTACCACTGTATCCAACGAGGTGGACAGTAACAGTGAAATCAATGGAAAGGTTCGTTGAGAACTATGAAAGGGTGCAGGCAACTTTGCAGGAACTGGCGCAAGCTCAAAGCTCTCTCAGTGGCACCGGCAACACAGCCTTAAAAGGATATGGGAAAGTATTAAAGAAGTTCGAAAATTTATTGGGGCATCAACCTTTCTATAGCCCTGTTTGGCCCGTGCGAGGAATTAGCGAGTATGCTTCAACGCCCAGTTTCCCGCGCTGCAGGAGCAAAAGAAGCAGCAGAGGCTCTTTGTGACCGCTTGAGAGCTGCGGTCTGACGCCTCATTTGACGTCCTGTGGCAGCGGACGAACTCAAGAGCAACAAAGTTAGGTCTAAAGGAACCTCGAGCGCCCAGAGTTTCGCAGCCGCCCAGAAGGCTTCAATTCACAGACAAGCCTGAGGAGCTTGCAGCGCTTGACGGCAAGCCATTACAGAGAAAGGAGTTTTTTGCCGCTATCGATCGTATTACCACTGAGATCCGACGGTGATTTGAACAACCTGGCATGGAGCAGCTGATTAGCCTCGAGCACATTTTGACTGACGCTGCTGAAGGTCGAAACTTCGCGTCAAACGACCTAAATGAACTTTTAGGAGCACACGCTGCAGATTTTGACATCAGCAGGCTTCCAGCGCAACTCGTGCTTTTCTCAACGCTCCTGCGGTCCGGTCGTAAGTGAACGCATTTTACAAATTCCGCAGGGAAAGTCTGCAGACATGCGTAATATGATGGACCAGGTTGTCCGGTATCTGCAACTCGTGTTTTCTGTGCCTGCGTCAGCTGCTTCAGGAGAGCGATCTTTCAGTTCTCTGAGGAGAGTAAAAACATTTATGCGCAATCGAATGACGCAGAGGAGGCTGACACACCTTTTCCTCCTCCACGTGCACAAGAAGAGAGTTGCGGACCTGCATTTGGATGCCGTTATGAAATATTTCGTTTCTAGAACGGCAGAACGAGCAGCAACCTTCGGCCTCCTTTGGAAACCTCTCCGCCCTACGTCCTCTTGTCATGCTAGCCTTGAAGCTGGTCAGTCTGCGATGCTATAGCTTTGTACAGTGCCTACTTTCACCTCTACTTGCATGAATATATCAGTTCACATTTGCTTCAGTGCGGGCGCGAATTCAGTAATATTAAAAATGTTTTTTTCGCAGCTTTCGAATCCGTTTACTCACTTGCGCGGTGTGCGCAGGTTTCAGTAATTATGAAATTTCCAACCATTTGTAAGTGTATATACCCATGTAGAATAGGCGAGGATGTAATTATGTAAAATTGAAACGGTTGCAATGAATTAAGACATTAATGATTAATAAGAGTAAGACGTTCGCAGGAGTCAGGTGGATGCAGCTATAGCACAGGACCAGCTTAATTGGAGGAATATGGGAGCAGCCTTTGCCCTGCAGTGGGTCTGCTCCGGCTGATGATGATGATGATGAAGAAGCAAAAACAATACTTGCCCCCCCCCCCCCCCCCCCCCTCACTCCCGAAAACGTTTCGGAGTCCCTGGTCTGAACCCATCAGTGGCAGCTCCGTCCGCGGGGAACACTAATACGAACGCATACTCTGGCGTATCAGTCGCATTGATCGTCTAATATATATTTATTTTATGTTTTTACATTTGAAGACAAGCGCCGTGCGCTGACAGAACCAAGTGCTGCTGAAAAGATGCCTACACTATAAGACAACTTTTCGTGGCAATTCAGCACAGGCTAGGCAGGAAAGGGAGAGACGTGGCACGGGGACAAAGTCCTGTTTCCTTCCCTCTCCTGCCTATAGCCTGTGCTGCTTGCCAAAAAAGTTGTTGCCGAGTGCAGCTGTGTGCAGCGTATAGGTATGGACTTGCTTAGCAGCGATCTCCGTCCTATCACTGAGCCTTTGTGTTCCCGCCCGCTGTTGCTCTCTTCATGGCTGCAGCTAATTCATCTCTCATTATGGTAGCGTTCTATTTTTTCTCAGCAGTGCCGTTCCTCGGTGGAGAAGCGGGAACCGTTTGGGTGCGACACATTCCAGGAGGGAGACAGGCGTTCTTCTTGGCACAAAGTGGAACTCGTTTCCTTTTTACAGACATTTACAACTTTACAACGCGGCAAATCCTTTGCAGAAAAAAAAAAACTAAACAAAATCGCCAAGTCCACGGCGTCGGGGTGTGAGATGCACCCCTGCTCATCGGCCTGCAAGCCTAATTGCATGCAAAAAAAGATGACAGAAGCCAACAGCCACAGAAACCAAGGGGCACAGGGGATTTTTTTTTTAAAGTTATTTATTATTTTGTGGTGTTGATCAATTTAGAATATTACTGAATGTTATCGTTTAAAGATAACTGATTAGAAAAGCAGAAGAAAAAACAACCACCTGCCGCCGGTGGGATCCGAACCCACGACCTCCGAATGCAAAAAAAGAGTAAGATAGGAGCCCAGCCTGAAGCATCCGGGTGTGGGCCGCTCGATGGGCTTCTGAGCAACTGCCCTCAAACTTGACTGTTGCGTTTCTGTTTAAAAAGTGTCTTACCTTACGCTTTGTGGTACTTGTTAAAGGATTGTGTTAGTTCGGGGCGTGGGAGCCCCGCATGCGAGGAACCTCTCAACACAGTTGCTGGGTGGAGACTAAAAAGGTTTATTGCGGAAGAGGGAAAGAGAGAGAGAGTGTGTAAAAGAAAGCAATTCCTGTGCTGTGGGAGTGCAGAAGGTCACGGTATGGTGCCTAGTCAGAGGGAATGGGGAATGCGTCAGTAGACGGGGCTGTAGGGATCAGGTGTCGTCGGGGGGAGACGCCTGCTAGTTTTCGTGGAAGCGGCCGGCCCGTGCTAGTTTCTTGGAAGCAGAAGGGTTGAAATGCGGGCCAGTTGGTACATTGTAAAAGGAAAAAAACCAGTCACACAAGACGAGGAACAAGATGCTGTTGCGCATGCTCTGCTGGCCTTGCTCGGACTATGTACTTTCCAATAAACTTCAGTTGTTAGTCCAGTTGTTGTGGCGTCTACACTCCTCTTGTCCCTCGTCTTGTGTGACTGTTTTTTTTTTCCTTTTTTTGGAAGCCGCCGGCTTGTATGCGCGGAGGAGGCAAGGGCTGCTGGAGCGACCTTGCGTCGCTTGGAAAACGAACACGACACTACCGACCAAGTTGTGGCATCAACACAGAAAGCTACATATTCGCATATACGCAGCCAAACCTGCTGTACTGTTTACTCGTAGGACAGGATTTTTAGGGTGAGAGAAGCCAACAGCCACAGAAACCAAGAGACACAGGGGATTGTTTTTTTTAATTAATTTATTTATTTTGTGCTGTCTTTAGATTTAGAACATTACTGAATATGTTATCGCTTAAAGCTAATTGATTAGAAAAGCAGAAGAAAAAACAACCACATGCCGCCGGTGGAATCCGAACCCACGACCTCCGAATTACGCGTCCGGTGCTCTACCGCTGAGCTACGGCGACGGCTGTCAAATCTTCTGCTTTTGGGGGTATTTATGTTTACAAATAACCTAACCTTGGGAGTGTTCACCAGCGCCACCCACGTTCTTAAGGGGCGGACGTAGCACGTCCTGAGTTACCGCTGATGTGACGTAGAACGTCATCGAACGGCGAGGGTGGAAGCTGTGTGAGAACCCTCTTATGCTTCCTATGGCGTCAAGGCTGCCAGAGTTAGTGTAGCGCACGTGTCCGGTTCGCGGCAAGATCCGAACCATTGGATGTCACCGTCGATTGCGCAGGGCGCTCACAGCAAGGCTCTCCTAAGGAGGAGCAGACCCTCCTTAATCATCTCAGGAGATGCCTGGTACACTACCTGGCAAGCTGCTTAGATGAGGGCGAGGCGAAGCTATGTATCACATCAAGATCCTTGATCTGTCACCGGCCCAATGTGCCGTAATACTGTCATGGGCATTGACACCGAACATACCCAACAATTCTGGACAAAAACATCTTTGAACGGGAAAGAGTATATGAGTGCCATTATTTCATTTATTGCAAGATTTCACGATAACTGTGAATGTTTCGGCACGTCTCCCGCCGGCAGGATTGAATATTTTCGCTATTAACGTTTTTGCCATTGCCAAAAGTGTTCCCCATTGTTTTTCTATGGCAGTCTTAAGGGCTCCTTGCGTTGGAAACAATATAAAAATAAAGATTTTGCTAGATGTCGGGGTAATGGACTGTTACCTTCAATATTTCTATACCAGTATTTTACAGTCTTGAAAATTTCAAAATTTTTGTCCGAAAATGTTGCACATGCAGTGACATTTATTTCTGGTTTTACCTATCCACTCCATGCCCACGGCACGACGACTGTTTCAACAGCTATCGTTAAAAGTAAATGGGAAACAAGCGAGAATTGGGATCTGATGCAAGGACAAGAGGTCACATATACGGTTGCATCATCGGCACTCCTTGAATAAATGGGGCTGCAGTCCGATCTCTGGCGACAGCACCACGGACGTATTCAAGTAAACGAAGCGCAGAAACGACTAATTATGACCACGGTCTGTCAACTATGACAGCTTTCGCTGCTTTCGAGGAAGAGGAAGAACGAGAATGGTCATCATCATCATCATCATTCAAGGCACCACTAAAGGCTGGGAAAAAACATGACTTACGTGCCCCCTCCCCCATGAGTGCGGGCATGAGTGCGAGCACACAGACAAGAGGGTGCCAAATCGTTTAGGAGATGAGGTACACTTGGTTCTGTTGAAAACTCGAGGGCCCCTCAAGCGCCCTCGTGAGGCGGGAGTCTGGCGACTTTCGCAATGATAACAAAACAAAGCAGGTTCACGGAAGTGAAATATTCTACTGAATGACGAGAAAAAGGAGGCTAACTTTTTCGGATGCTTTTGCTGCTCTTGACACACTGGTGAGGCGACGAGGCAGACCCGAAACTTGTCTCCTTTTAAGAGACCAACAGCCTTTGTTCTGCGCATACATTTTCAACCCGTCCAGCTGCGATGTTGATATCGATGCCGTCATGACGTTTTGTATCCATGTGTATCCAGTTTATTTTCTGAGGGGAGGGGGTACTTCAGCACTTCTGCTTGCCGACAGCGCCGTTATTTCTTGGCGAATGAGAGTGGCGCCATCTGGCTGACAAGTGCGCGAAAGTGAAGGTCGCTCGCCCCGTTCGAAGCGACCATGGGAGCGTGCTGTCAGCTAGCGATAATCATGGGCGGTTCGTCCTGTTGCTGTGTTTTTAATTGTTTTTAATTGTTTTTAACTGAATACAGTTAAGAGTCCTGTTCAGCGAAAAACCTGGAGTAAAGTTGTCCTCTGTAGCACAGTCCCTTTTATAAAAGAGAGTGGGCTAGAGAACCGCTTACTACCTTTTATTACTCCCATATAGGCGTACTTGTGTTTAGAGCGTAGGTGGGCCACCTACGCTCTAAACACAAGTATGCCTATACGGGAGTAATAAAAAGTAGTAAGCTGTTCTCTAGCCCACCTAGATCACGTGACATTCGTGGGGTCATTACAACCTCTCCATCGGATTGTAAACAAACTGCCCGCCGTGGCAGGTGGCAATTACAATGTAATCGTTGGTTGCGAGTGGATGCATCGCTTAACCGCTGCACCACTGTGCCAGGAGTGGTAACAGGACTCCCAGCGATCTTTGAATGTAGAGGGTAGCCATTTACACTCGTACGGTCCTTAAGGAGGAGCTTAAATGTCCCTAACGCGTTGGCGTTAATGAGCTGGTGCACAGCCTAACAGACCAGCGAAGACGCTCGCACAACGGACACGAGAGGACCGTTAGAATATCGAAAAGTGTGCAAAACAATGAAGTCACGTAATCATGCACAAATAAAAGCCCAAATTCAATTTACATAAAGAAAACTGTAAAAAGCTTCTATAAAATTAATAAGCATTGTTTGGAAATGCATTGTTTGGAAATATAGTAAAAAAAAATATTATTTCAGCTAGACAAAAAACACATACAAATGTAGACAGGGGAAGGGAATTTACCCCTAGGGACAGAGATTTCTAAGGGGCGGAGTCAAACCTAGGGAGGATTCGGATGGGTTGAACCGCACAAACAAAAAAGAAGGCTGTCAATTTTCTCGTTTTACCCGGCTCCGTGTTGCAGGAAATCCTTGTTGTTGACCGCGAGCAAAAAAAAAGAAAGAAATATCAATCAATCAATCAATCAATCAATCAATCAATCAATCAATCAATCAATCAATAAATCAATCAATCAATCAATCAATCAATCAATCAATCCTTATTTTGCATTTTTAATACAGATAAAAATGCAGGCAGTGGGGACAAAAAGCTGCTCTGAAGCAAGCTTCCCTCAGAGAAGGAATTTAGGTGGCAGCTAGGTGGCCCACGTGACCTCGCGGCATCATCACAACCATGGCCATCGGATTGTGAGCAAACTGGCCACCGTTGTGTGTGGCAGTTGAAGTAATCATTGGTCGCTAGAGGTTGCTCGCGGGAAGAACGACCTGGCTTACAGGCTCAGCCTCGGAAATCCTTTAACCGCGCTTCTTTTCGGGCACCGTACCCTTGCAGATGGCGCAGACAGACGGAGTCATGTGAAGGCTCCTGCACCATGCTTCTTTCCATGACACCAGGTCGCACAGCTGCGACACAGGTGTGCCAGCACTGTGGATTCTGCCATCCATACGTAGTGTGACACCATAAAGATGTGTTGAGAAGACGGCAGCTACATTCTTCTTCTTTTTTTTTTTTTTATTCTGTCAGTGCTCCTCGAGCAGTGACAAACTCGGCAAACACAGGCAACGACGGTCAACCGGCAGCAAAAATACGAGGCCTTGCAAGG
Organism: Amblyomma mixtum; assembly: GCF_055824585.1. NCBI lineage: Eukaryota > Metazoa > Arthropoda > Arachnida > Ixodida > Ixodidae > Amblyomma > Amblyomma mixtum. The sequence continues at coordinate 265,378,587 of NC_143013.1, read as the reverse complement.
TCGCGTTCGGGCTGCGGGAAACGGAGCCGACACCTGGGACACCTGGTGTTTGGAGCGGGTCCGCGCGTAAATTTCTCGCTATCGACGCCACACCACCTGACGGACCAGATGTACCGCAGGTGGGCAGCCAAGGGTGAGAGCTCGACTTACAGGAGGAAAGATCGCGCTGACATTGCGTTCGCTTTCTTCGTGGCTGGCGTTTTTGTGTGTTTGGGTCTCTGGGCCGTAACTATAGCTAGGCGGACATGCGCAACGTCTTCGTGGAATTCACGCGGTGCTCGCGAGTCAACAACCCCGTGATCACCAACGCGCTATTGAACGAAATTCTTTTCATTTGTTCTGGCAATCGCATTTCCTGAAGCGGACACGCGGAGGAACTCGCGGAATTCCGAGAGAGATATTTCGCTTAGGTGAGAGCGTAACGGGCGAGCCAGATGTTGTGGCACGCAGAGCTGTGCTAGTACCACTCTGGCGTTGAGTAATTGTTTCATCCATGTAATAAAGTGTACATAGTGTCCCGAAGAAGTTGTCTAGTCTGTTCTGAAACGTGTCGCCGGATAACCGCGGGAAACTTCAAAATCAGCACCATCGATCATCTCAGCTCGAGATGACCGAAAAATCAACTCGAGGATTCAGCGGATGAAAATTTTCATCAATCTAAACCCAAGAATGCCCACTTAGCTGACTCCATACATTAGCGACATCACGCGCATGAGGTGCATCTTCACTACCTCGGAGACCACATAAAGAAATTAAGTGTTGCAACCTCACTAGCGAAATAGTCAGAAATTATAAACGCATACCTTTTCACCGGGGCATTGTCTGCAACCAAGGTTCTAACTGAAAAAAAAAAGAAGAAAAAACGATGCTTCGTAACCGAATCGGCTCCTTCTTCGGGGGTGACAGCCTGCAGTACGATGTGCAGCTTTAAATGAATGGATGAGCTGGGGAGGGAGAAGCTTGTGAATGCGAAGGTGGGTTGTTTGGTATCGGGAGTGAGGAAAACTGAAAGTGCAGAGTGCCGATTTCAGTGTGGTGGTGGTGAAAAACTTTAATCAAAGAGAGCTTGAGGGTTAAAAAAAAAATAAATAACCCTGCTGCATGGTCGGTATCCTTAGTCCGGGACACCGCATGACGAGGCCCCGTCTCGCGCCCGCTTGACCAGAGACCTTTGGGACTCCAGTGTGGAGCAGTTGAGGAGGGCAGTCTCCCATGCCTCTCGGGTGGGGGTGGGGGAGGGGGGAAGGTGAGGATTCTGAGTACATGCCCACACCATGTGAAAGATATCGCAGATCTCTCCACAGTGCGGGCAGCGCCCATCTGTGTTCGTGGGTGTGAGTGCTGCTTCGGACAATATACGGCTGGGCGCCCCACCCCGAACGCTTGTGCAGTTCGCCACGCGCGCGATTCATTAGCGAGGATATATGTGCGCGCGGCTTTGTATATACTACAGTGTTTCTATGTTGTAAATATTGGACACTTGTGCGAGAGTGGCGCAAACTTGTTCATCCTTTTTATATTTTTGTAAATATTGTAAATAGTGTATAAAGCTCTCCCCTGCCCTTTCTCGCTTTCGCTCCCCTCTCTCTTCTTGCTCCCTGTCCCTTTATTTCCGCCGACCGCAGCTCGGATTCTTAAGATATATTAAACAGCGATTGCCACGGCTTACAACATCTTTTCCTTCATTTCTGTATCTTTGCAATAAAAAGTTCTCCAGACGTGTTTGCAGGGTACCTAGGCTGAAAATACCAGGGAGAGGGCTTCTGTGAGGCTCGTACCTGATGGGTGCCGGCACCTTTACTTTTTCTTTTCTATTCATCGTGTTGCGGGACGATTGCCATGAGCTCATATCGCATACACAGGGGAAGATTGTCTTCGGAACGACTTACATAGTCATGAGCTACCACTGAAGTAAAGAGTCTCTTTCTGTAGTTTGTTCGAGTTTCCAGGATGACGGTTTTTTCGAAGTCGGTTTTGTGTCCGGCATCTTCGGAATGCTCGGCGAACGGACTGCGCTACTTCGCGCAGGTGCGGACACAGTTTTTACGTTGTCTAATCTTTTCACTCTGGTTTTAGAGCGCAGCTCTTTGGCGTCCGTTCCTGGGTTTCGCGTCGTCGTCGGCGTCGGCCTCGTAACCAGCTCCGCCCCCCTTTCATCCCCCCCAGCGCTATCGGCGTCAGCGGCATCAGTCAGTCGCTGCTATCTCTTCCCTCCTCCCTTTATCGTGTTGTCCGCTTGCTGTGCGCGCTTCTGCCCCCATCGTTTGCCACTGGGTGTACACGCCGCCCCCCTCCCCCCTCTTCCTGCGAGTCTCCGGTTGTCAAAGCGCCGGCTCGAACTTAATTCCTTTCTTCGCTCCTCCTCCAATGCAACCCCTGTGCGGTGGCAATCAGAGAGCCAGATCGGTGGCGGCGGATCTGTAGATGTGCACCGCCCGAGCCGAAATTGCCGCTGCCGTTCGCCACTGCGAAATTATCTGCCAGTTCTTTCTGAGCCATGAGCGAGACGACCGATGGAAGTCCTCCGTCTGCTAAAAAAAAAATTCTGTGATAGCGCATACATGTGTTGCTCGATTTCTTTGCCTCAATCTATCGAAAAGGTGAAACAGCTTATTTGCTGCGCTCAAATTTCGCATTAGGAAGTAACGTAATCGTCGGTAATTTTTTCATTTCAGCAATGTAGCTATAGAGTCGGTTACAACTCAAGAACGAGGCAGCTTTTCCCCGTCGAAGTACACCCCCTTTCAGCCAATGGCATCGGCCTGTTCTCATCAACATCTTGCCGAACAATGTGACCAAAGATGCGTACGGAAGGCTGGCTTTCGTACGAATGTGGACGAGAACAACATACAGTTATTTCAGTAGCCAGCTTGGCAACAAGAGCTACATCGTTTCGTATAGCAAGATGACCATTCGTTGTTGTTACGCCCGTAGAGCAAAGCCGAAAGTTGGGCAAGTTGGATAACGTTCATGATGTAACAATAGCGCAAAAGGAACACGAGGGACGGAAAGGAAACGTCCCTCGTGTTCCTTTTGTGCTATTCTTAAATCATGAACGCCCGTGAACGCCTGAGTAGCTGAATCAGTAACAACGAAGACCGCAATCTTTGCATATGTGTGAAAGGGTAGCTGTTGATCTGCACACCCTGGTCACTTTGAGTAGGATTACGCCCCTTGGAGAGCTTTTTCTCGGTGGCTCAGTGGTTATGGTGCTCGGCTGCTGACCCGAAAGACGCGGGTTCGATCCCGGCCGCGGCGGTTGAATTTCTTTGGAGGAGAAATTCAAGAGGCCCGTGTACTGTGCGATGTCAGTGCACGTTAAAGAACCCCAGGTGGTCGAAATTTCCGGAGCCATTCACTACGGCGTCTCTCATAGCATGAGTCTCTTTGGGACGTTAAACCGCATAAACCAACCAACCAGAGCTTTTACTGCGTCGCTCTTCGCAGGTATTGATCATGTTGTGGTTTCGACACCAGAAGAGGCTTCTCCTTCTTCTCCCTTCCTTTCCTTGGCATTGTGCCTTCGCGCTGAATACAATGGTTTGGTTTGATTTATTGGGGTTGAACGTCCCGAAGCAACTCAGGCTATGAGGGGGGGGGGGGGGGGGGGGATTCCGAGAAAACGGGAAAGGTCAAGCCCCTCCGGGAACGGATACGTCAGGTCGCATCCCGTTGTGCACGTTCTTGCGGCGAGGCGGATCCGCTTCACATCGCGTGGCTTTTGTCCCATGTCTACAGCGGTATGCCTTGACAGCTTGAAGCGTGGTCAACAGGACATTGCCACGTTAGCTCCAGGCATGAAGACAGTTTAAGTGACAATACTGAACAGATGGGCCTTGGGGTGACTTTCCTCGAACCAGGGCCAACCGGAGGTTGAAATAGCCGGCGCTGTGGGGAAGCAAGAATGTTCGCGAAGCTCGCGGGAGGAAGAGAGAATCCTCCGAAATCGTGATGGTGGAGAGTGTAGTACATATTTGTACAGTGTTTGTCGAGATGAGTTTTCTTTCCCCAATCATTGATTGGCTGTGTTGTCCTTTCCTCAATGATTTATTGGGGTTGATGTTTGTGGAGTTACCTGATTGGTTACTGTCCTCACCGCGGACGGGGCCATAGGGTTTAAGACCAGCTGTTTCGGCAGGACCGAGGGCTGGTTTCGGCACGTAAAACTACGAGTCATTCAAATGCAACTAAGTTTTCTTCTTGCTTGTATCTTTCTTTGCTTTATTAATTGTTAATAAAAACCTCCCCAGAAGTGTCCTCTAGCAACATGATTGAGCAATATCGAATCTGCAAGACGTCAAGCATCCTTCAATCAATAAAGAAAAAAAAAAAAAGTCAAGCATCCTTCAATAATAATCATCAACACAATTTCCGTCTACAAGATCTAGAAGGAAACTCGGTCGTCGGTATACTTGCGTGAGCCACCTGAGCGTGGGCGCATGGGATTCACGTGCGCACGATACGTGCCCGTGGGGAGGTGGGGAAGCAACCCTGTGTTGCGTTGTTGATGATGATGATGATGATGAAAACTTTATTTGGAACAAGGGAGTTTTGGACATGTCGGTCCTTGGGCCCATGCACGGCCCCACTGCACTCAAACGTTCATGTCCCGGTGCGAACTCCGGGAAACTGTTTGTGCCGTTCCGGCCTGCCCTCGGCGCCAGCCTCGTCGCGGACGCGGGGCTCATGTTCGGCGTTCGAAAACGCGACCGTCAACTCCCAAGGACGCTTCCTTCCGAGAACGCGCGGCTAGATCGCGTGGACGCAGCGTTCGAGAGCGCGACCGTCAGCGGTAAGGGACGCTTCCATCCGAGAACGCGCAGCTTGGTCACGTGCCCGGCCACGGCGTTCGAGGGCAAGAAAGTCCCTCCAACAGCGGAAGAGAGCAGCTGCTCGGGGAGCCAGTGTGTACCTTTCAAGAAGGGCCTGGGGCCCTGTTTTCTGTTTGGGTCGGATTCCCTAAATAAAGACCCAATTCCTAATCTTCACTGAGTCCAAAGCCCGTACCTCGCAACACCTGCCGCGTCGCGAAGGCCGTGCACGTACCGAAATGGCAGGCAGTCTTGAGACCTCGTCACGTTTTCGCATGTCTTTTGTAAATGCAAGTGGACAGATTTCTGTAGCGGGGTTTACATGGCTCCGACCGAGATATTAGATAGCAATTGCCGCGGCCGGCAACACTCTTTTGCTTCACTTTTTTTTTTTTAAACCACTACCACCACCACAAAAGCAGAGGCACCTGCAAGCGCATAGTGGTGTTTCCGAAAACGCAGACGCCGGAAGCATACGGGGAAGAGCCGCAGTGATCTAACTCCCAGATGCGACACAAGGCGGCGCTACCATCGCGAAAGCTTCGACGCGCTCCCACGTAAACAATGCTTTATCGCAGCAGCAGCTGCGCTAACTCGCTCCGCTGCGGCTCTGTCGCTGCCGTGTAGCCGCTGCTTGTCTCTCTGCAGGGAAGGCTGGCGATGGTGACGAAGCCTACATGTTTACACAAAAGATTCTGCCGCTCTTTCTCGCTCAACAGGAGAACGACCCCGTGAGTTGCCCCTCGCAATTATGGTATTAGGCAGCAGGGGAGGAAGCGATGGTCAAGGAATTGTGTCGGAGGCCGAAGCTTCATTCCTGGTTGTTCTTTTTTTTTTTTTTTTGGGGGGGGGGGGGGGGAGTTGTTTATATTTGTTGGTGCAGTGACATGTACGGCACGGCAAATGCTTGTCTTCTACGCCGCTCTCAAAGTTGATGCTCCTCCTAAGGTGCTCCGCGATCGCACTGCGCACGTTGTCGAAGTCGCGGACATCGTTCCTGCGGTGGCGATGCATTTGTGGAAAGTTCGTTTTGCCGACGCAGCTGGCGGGACGTCAGCCCAGTTTCCGTTCCTGTGGGGTGCGTTATTTTGGCCGTGGCATGAAGCGTCCGAGGGTTGAAGAGTGCTGGATTCCCTTCTTTCGAAACAGGCACTTTGCTTCCAGCACATAACTGTCCATAAAGCGAGCAAGCAGACAATGGTAGGGAAATGAGGGGCTCATTATGATATAGGTATGAAGAAAGCCAACAGTCATCGAGACCGTAAGGAAAGCATAGAGGAATGTTTTCCATCTCTTAAAAAAATTGTTGTGCTAATCAATGCTAAATTCATTGTGTAATTATTATACACTTGAAAGATAATTGACCAGAAAGTAGAAGAATAAACAACCACGTGCCGTAGGTGGGATTCGAACCCACGACCTCTGAATTTCGCGTACGGTGTTTAACCAACTGAGATATATACTGCAGCGGCTGTCGAATCTTCTGCTTTCGGGGGTATTGATGCTACATGTAATATAACCTTAAGAGTAGAGTTACTGTATATGCTGCCAAAGGTAGCAGGGTTGCGTGTCCATTTTCAAAACGCCGCTCGCGACTCCATTGGTTGAGCGCCATCACGTGGTGTCCAAGCAACCGTGTACTGCGGAGAAGGCGACGCCGCCGCTGCAGCGAACTGGATTGACAGCCAGCCAAGTTCGAAGCGTATCCACTATCCAACCGCTGTTTACGTTCGCTGCTGCTCACGCGGGTAGCTCTCGCGTTTTTTTTTTTTTTTTTTTTTGCTGCAGGTTCCATTGGGTTTCTTTACCGAAAACAGGCTGGACTTGCGGCTCTGCGCTTTTTCATGTACGCTGTTTGAACGCTAAAATAGAGCTCTGCAGGTGCCTCTTCTTAGTACCCAATACTCAAACGACCCACTGACGCCGCATCGCGTACCGATCAGCGACCGTGCACCTGCGTCCTCACAATAAGCTACGCATGTGAGCAGAGCGAATGACTCACACGTAGGGAAACGAGAAGGCAGAAAAAAAAAAACATCCACTGGCCACAAAAATGACGACTGCAGGCATCCAAACACTGAACACTGCACAAAGCTGCGTGCTGGAAAGATAACTGTGGTAAGAAGGCAAGATGGAGACGGAAGGAGCGCGCTGGCAGCGGTGCCGCCGGCAACAATAGAGAAGCCGCCGAGCTTCTGTCGTGCGTCCGCGGTTCCAGGAATTTGGTAACCCTTCGACCGGGGACAGGTGCACATCTCAAAGTAGCTACGCCGCGCCGTACACTCTGCGCAGTGCTTTTTCTTGACTATATGTTTGGACTGAGTTGCGTAGTCAGCTGTTTCGATGTTCTTTGTTTGTGATCAAGCGAAAGAGTGGTTTACAAACATCGGAAAAGCGCCCACGGTCGAGCGGTGATGCGCTAGGCATGTCGCCTGCAGAAACGGAGTACGGCTTCACCGCATAACTTCAGTTGCTTGACAGGCAAGATGGCGGACCTAAGCGCAACTCTGCTACCTTTGGTATATATAGAGTAACTCTACTTAAGAGTGTTCGCCACCGCCACCCTTGTGCATAGCGGTGGACGTAGTACGTCCTGTATTACCGGGAGTGTCCCGGTAACACAGGACGCTTAAGGCTGCCAGAATCGAGGCCCACGTTAACCTGTTGAGCAGACAACAGAAGGAAAATGAGGGGTTCGTTTTGACTAGAGACCGGATTATAGGCAAATGCCTATTTTTTTTCAACGCTTCGTAGGCGCACCATTTTTACATATGAGCACGAATTAGGTGTTGACAATACGTTTAATACTCTTTTTATAGTGCCTATAAATGCCTATTTTGGGTGTCAGTGCCTATAAATGTCTATTTCCGACGTCGGTGCCTAAAAATGCCCTATTTTACAGAAAAGGGGCCTGAAATACGCTGTAGTTTTGCTTTCAAATTCTGTTTGCTTTCGAATCCATTTTGGTTTTGAGTAGAACACACACGTGCAACATTCGAAGACCTCGTCAGTTGGCTGTGGTTAACACTGAATCTACGCCGACTGTGTACGCAATACCAACCACGTCAACCGAAAATATCGAAGCAACCTTTTTCCTATTTTCTGCCATTTTATCGTAGCAGCTTGTTGATGACTTTGGCTGTTAAAGTGGTAGTTGACCAGATGGCACCACATTTCGGAAAGTATACGGAGTAAGTTATAGGTTCGTCCAAATAATTCCAGTTGGTTCCAATTGAAATCAACTGTAAAATGTTCCATAAACCTGCTGGAAACAGTTTAACTGATTAAAATTTCCACCTGGGTAACCTGCCTTATTTTCGTTCCTAGTGCCCCAGATGGTGCTTGTCTGTTACTGCTTCCATAGCTTTAACAGTGATTTCTAGATGGATGATGTTTATTTTACCATGGATCCTCATGGATGTACGTAAGCCCGTGCAGAACTATGATTCTTTTCGGCACATTCCGCATCAAACAGCACTGTGTGTAACATTTTCTAGCATCTCTTATTTATGGTTTCCAGACCCTTCTAATGACAAGCGCCATTTGATAGTCGCGTGGCTCCAGACACGTGTAGCCACAAACTATAAAACACTGTTCACACAAATGACAACATCTTTATTAATGTTGAAGCATCGTGTATGCCTGCAGTAAATAAGTTCAATTCCTGTGTGAGCGAAGACTGAACTCATTTGTCAGATGCTTTGAATTGACAATGTTTCTATCAATTTCTAAACACATGGCCTCCTGTTAAGGTGTTCATTGTTTCTATTTTTGTACACGACAAGCGAATTGTTTGTTTCGAGGTGTACAAAAGTGTTTTAAAAGGGTTGGTAACCGTCCCTTTTGCTCTGCTGAAGCATGTGTATTGTACGAAAAGTTGCGCGACAGCCTTAAAAAAAAAAAAAAAAAACGGTTTCTAATGTTCGCACCTTGCTTAAGGTCCCAAATAATTCCTGCTGTGTTTTTGTTTTATTTTACGGCAGATATTGCGCGAACTGTGTGCACTTTTGATAAAGTTTATAGTGCCTATTTTTCTCCGTTAGGTGCCTAAAATACAATTTTAGCCGCCTATTTATGGCGCCTAAAACGTGCTTTTTAGTGCCTAAAATCCGGCCTCTAGTTATGACATAGATATGAAGATAGCCAACAGCTACCGAAACCGATGAAATCATAGGGGAGTGTCTTCTTTTCTTTCAATGGTGTTAATGAAGGGGAAATTAATAGCGTAATTATTTTATGCCTGCCAGATAAGTGATTAGAAAGTAGAAGGAAAAAAAAACAACCACAAGCATGGGTAATAACGAATTGTGAAGAATAAATATGAAAAGAATAAAGTGATTGGGCTGCTTCTGTGTATAGTAGCAGAGAGTGAGGTGGAAATCAGACAAGATCTTGTGATCTGCACATGTATTACCCTGCTCACCATTATCTTTAAAAGAATCTGTTGCAGTTGGAAGTGCCTTGAGATATATATGTGAGACACATGAAGGAGTATCATTGGCTTGGTTTGCTTTGGTTTATGAGGGTTTAACGTCCAAGTGCGACTCAGGCTATGAGGGACGCCGTAGTGGAGGGCTCCGGAAATTTCGGCCACGTGGGGTTCTTCAACGTGCACTGACGTCGCACAGTACACGGGCCTCTAAAATTTCGCCTAAATCGAAATTCACGCGATGACATTATCACTGAAGCATTGATATACGATGTGTGTTCTATGGCTAAAGTTGCATTCATTTACTGGTTGATATACATTTGCACATGCAGCAAACGATGCAAAAATTAACGCGATAGCGTTAAATGCCGCCGATCACCAGAAAATCCGGTGTCCGCGTTGTTGGCGTCGAAGCTGTGAGCGAAAAATCACTGGTATGGCGCTGCCAGGTGGTCCCCAGCATAGAGTTTCTTACTATTACCTAGAGGGAAAGCTGGCGGCGCTGCACTTCAGCCACCATGGACGCCCAAAGCATCATGGGGCGGTGAGCTACTTGTTGCGGAACAGTCGTAGTTTTTCGGGAACATGGAGTGGCACTACTAAGATGTTTCATTCCGAAAACGCTGTTCGTGTGTGCGCAGACGACTTTCGTGCGAACGCAGTGTGCAAAACCCATAGTAGTGAAAACGCGACGACACACGACGCCAATAAAAGGTTTTATCTTTCTGAAATGCCATTAAAAACCTCTTATAGTATCTAAGCAACAACATTTTTTTTTTAAACATATTTACTTTTAAAAGTGCGCCTGTTAATTACGAAATATTAGTTTTTATAGTGTTCTTTACTTGGCCAATAGGAGAGCGAGTCGTCTCTTATTTTGGGCAAACTTTGCACTTAAATGCTTTTCTGCTCGTTTGTTGCAATCATTAGACCAGATATTGAATGTTAGGACGTTTGTAGTTATCAAACAGCTTTATTTTTTTTTATTATTTTTTGGCCAAAAGTTGCAGTTCCGCAACAAGTAGCTCACCGCCCCATGATGCTTTGAGCGCCCATGGTGGCTGAAGTGGTCTCGAGGGGTCGCCACGCAAACTCCCATAGACGGGCTGCCAGCTTTCCCTCTAGGTAATAGTAAGAAACTCTATGGTCCCCAGAGAGCAACCTATGAGGCGGGTGGGCCACCTAGATCATGTGGCCTTGCAGAGTCATCACAACCTGCCCACCATGGGAGGTGACAGATAAATTAATGGTTGGTCGCTCGGGAAGAGCACCCATGGCTCGCACAAGCCCCCATAGATGGCAGCACCTGCCATCGCAGGGCAGTGGTGCACCACAGCGCCAGGAGGGGCATGAAGACTCCCAGGGATCTCTCAGTGTAGAGAACGACCTTCTGCACACGATATATGGGAATTAACCCATTAGGTACTCTATCGCTTGTCCCCTGCTATTTTTTTTATTTTTTTTCAAACGCATCTGGTCATATTTACATTTCACCCGCTATTTCGGGAACGGCGACAGTTACCGGGAAAAAAAATGATAGCGAAGGCTTGGCACATAATTGCGATGAGCCGATTTCTTAAAATTGACCTAAGTCCACACTGGCATAAGGAGATTAGATTTAAACAGATACTCTAGAATTGATTTTAGATATGTTTAATTGCCTCGAAGTCGCTTAAAGGAACGCTGATGTAGTTAAAGCACGTCCTCGTTGCTGTTGCGTCCGCATAATGGCACGGACTTGAAGCGCTGGTTGTGTGCCTCGGCAAGATCTGCAGGGCTCCCTTTTGCGGCTGCGCTGCCCTCGTCTCCGGCGCAGCGACTGGTGATTCTTTTTTTCGCTAAGGTGCCAGGCTTGGGGACAGATTGGCACAGGTCGATTTCGAGCTACGTCTACAACCCGGGCTATCAGGCCATGGCATGATCTCCGTCTTCAGCCTTGCTTTTCACGACAGTCTGGTCTGCTGGTTGCCACCGCTCTCGTCTGCTCCCGCTTTTAAAGCCTCTCCTCTTGCAAAAACTTCTTTTAACCGTCTATAGACTGTCTACATACTTTCGTCTCTAAAGTCTATAGATTGGGTATAGATAAATCATAGGTAGTAGTCTATAAGAAGTACAATTAAATTATATAGTCTATAGACAATCTAGAGATTTGTTGACATACACTTTTAATTTCTTTTGACAGTCTATAGACTGCCCATAGACTTTTGTCTATAAAGTCTATAGGCTGGCTATAGATAAATCCTAGGGAATAGTCTATAGACAATTTATAGGTTTATGGCCATTCATGTTTACTATAGCTTTGTCAATAGACAGTCTATAAAAACTATAACAAATCTATAGACTGTCTATAGACTGTCTATAGACTGTCTTTCATAAGGGTCGACTTCTGTACGGTATGCTCGCCGCGCGTCCTTCACCGTATAGCCGCTGCAGCGGCTGCCATTGTAGTCTCTCCTTCGTTCCTAATGGGGTCTTGATGACAGGACCACTTAGGCTTCGCACCACTGTACCCGCACGAAAGGAGACTTCGGCAGTTTGAAGTCACGGAAGCGTCCCGCTAACGTCCCGCGCGAGCACGACGCCATGGACGGCGTGGTCAGCAGCCTCCAGGAAAGGTCGTTGACTGGGGTTTTGTCCCGGTGCACTCGCGGGAATCGTCACATTATTCAGTGAATTGATGGCAACAGCGACAGTCATAGCAATAACCTGCCGGCATCTCTCATTCGCTGCCTGCCTACACATGCTTGCTGTGAGGCCACATTTTTGATGTCAACAGGATCTCCACAGTGTTCGTATGCAAGATCGCCCGCTGCTTAGATTGACGAAGACGGATTTAAAGACAACAACACGAACGGTTGAGCGCTATCTATCAACTGAGATTTTATTCCATTGCAGTGTGCGAAAAGGAAGCAAGAGCAAGTGACATAAGCTTGATAAATATTAAAAGGGAAATAGAGGACAACACGGAAGTGCGCTGTGCTGATAGCAAAGTGAAAGATGAAAAGAAATGAAAAAAAAAATTAAAAGTACCAAACAAAGGGCTTGTGAAGCTCGGCTGGAAATTTCGCGGCCTAACAACATCCACCTTGCCTGATTAACTGATACACCTGCGTAGTTGACACTCATGTAATTTTTTTTTTATCTTTACGTAGACTAGCAATCTCGCTCCGGATGAGGGCAAGCAGCCGAGGGGTAACTTACGTAGTCACCTTCCATGCAAGAAATAATTTAGAAGGCCTCGTTGACCTAATCGTGTTTAAGACAGCGATTGTCCAAGTTTCCTGAGGAGCGACATTTTCCTCTGTGCTCTAGGAGCCGTTCATTTAGGCACCGTACAGTTTGCTCCAGATAAGACATGCCTTATGGAAAAGGTATTGCACATGATTGATATTGATATAGCAAGAGCTTCTTACATATGATCCTGTTCCAACTATAGCCCAATCTCAAGCACTCCTACAAACCTCCACAGTGTGTTTCTTTTGAAATCTTAAACAAAAAAAAACTTAGAAAAGGTGCAGGACAACGCCTCTTTTGCAAATCTGCTCGAAGAACAACACATAAGCCGTATAAGGCCACAATAAGACCAAGTAACTAGGGTAAGACGTCCGACTGGGATATAAGACGTATAGATAGGTGAGCGAGCTTGTGAAGAGCGCTCCAGCCGTCGTTGCGAAGCAACCGAATCGAAATTTTTTAAGCAGATAATCGGTTACAAAGACAATGTTCGCGTTCAAACGAAGCCGCATAGGCATATGAACGATGAAAGCCGAAGCATTTTTACACCTGAGAGAGCAACTGCGCAAATATTTCACTCAATTTCTCCACAGCACATCCCTCCAGAGATCTAGACAAGCCTGCTTATGTCTGTAAAAAGTTCCTCACGGGATAGGACATTAAACGAGCAATCATAATGCTCAAAAAAAAGCAAATAAGAGCAACTCGCCGCGTACCTGTACGATGCACCCACTTTTTCGTTACAACATGGGAAGGAGAAGCCTTACGTGCGCATCACCCAACGCATTTTTCTGCCCTGTGACGTTGCACAAATTGTACAAACCTGCTGGGAATTTGCGGAAGCAATGCACGGCGCAGTGATATTGGAGTGGAAGAAAAAAAAAAAGGAGACAAGGAAATAGATCGCAGAAGACTACCAAAGAAAAGGCAGTCATATAAGAGCCTGTAAGCAATAAGAAGCCAACATCGAGAGACTAAAAAAAGTTACAAGAGGCGGGATGGGGGCAGAGAAGCAACGAGAAAGAAAAATAGTCCAGCTGCAGATAGGACTGGCGGCTGAGACCAGGGGAAGCCGGGAGACGTGACGTGCCCCGCAGGGAAGCACGCAGAGTGGTGACACCGAACACCAAGCCCGAAAGAGAAGCCGACCCTCCGGAGTGAACGGGGAGAAACCTTAGGCGCGCGTGCCCCGAGGCAAAGCCCGCTTTTCCGGTCGAGTGGCGGGGTGCGGTAGCTGGCATAGGGAATCGGGGTAGGGAGGGAGGGGAGGGAGGGGGTGAGAGGGGTTGGTGCCTCCCTTGCCACCTGTACAGTCTCTTTCGCATCCGCCGTCAGCCTGAGGGTGTTCTGCACCGTCGAGTCGCGCAGACGCAGAACATTGCTGTAGTGCAGGGGTTCTCAAACTTTTTTGCTTGGAGGAACCACAAAAGCCTTCAGTAAGTTCCAGGGAACCCCCCCCCCCCCCCGCCCCCCCACTCCGCTTTCACTTACCAGCAATGTTGTCGAGTGCATTTTTGCAAAGAGAGAGTTGCAAAAGTTAAATGTTTATTGCAGAGATTAATACAAATACTAATGTGATGGGTGGTACTGCTTCCCTTTTTAAGAGCAAGTCAAAGCGTGGCTCAGTAGCACTCAGAGCCAGTCTCGTATCAGCTGCCGGGTCAGGGCCGGTGAGGGTTCTCGCGGAACACAAGAAGACAGCCCGCGGAACCCCTGTGTTCCGCGGAACCCAGTTTGAGAACCCCTGCTGTAGTGCCTAAAATACAGGGTGTTTCACCTAAGACTTTCTGCAATTTTTAAAAATAAGCTATTTGAATTAGATGTGCGCTTTTTCTGGCATAGCATTGTCAGTGGTGTAGTACATCATAATTCAACTAAGACGTGCTAACTAGCAGGCTTGTGAACCAATATTTAATAGTTAACTTTTAAACTATTACCGTTGGGCTCCTTAATTATTGAGAGGCATGCAGCCCACCGTAAGTAATGTCCATATCCGTTTTTAGAATTTCGAGAACGCGATTATCCTCGGCGCTGTGGCCCAACAAATTTCGCCTACATCGCGCCAAAATACATGCGGTTTGAGAAGCTTGCAGGCAAAGCAACCTCTCCAGTGAACCTAACTCGTCGAAATAGCCAAAATTTGTTGGGCCACAGTGCCGAGGATAATCGCGTTCTCGAAATTCTAAAAACGGATATGGACATTACTTACGGTGGGCTACATGCCTCTCAATAATTAAAGAGCCCAACGGTAATAGTTTAAAAGTTAACTATTAGATATTGGTTAACAAGCCTGCTAGTTAGCACGTCTTAGCTGCATTATGATGCACTACACCACTGACAATGCTATGCCAGAAAAAGCGCGCATCTAATTCAAATAGCTTATTTTTAAAAATTGCAGAACGTCTTAGGTGAAACACCCTGCATATTAACACCGCTGAGCCTTTGTGTTTCGACTGCTCTGGTTGGTTGGCCCGTTAGACTTCTTTTGGAACCCTGGAAGCGAGCGATCTTAGAACAGCCTGGACGCCTAGACGACTGACTCTAAGCTCTTGTAATGAGAAGTTTCGTATCATCTTTGTTATTTTAACTGTGATCTCTTTGATCTTTTCAAATAAAATTCGACAGAAGTTGACAGCTGACTGCAAAATAATTTACGGTCGAATACAATGTTTTGAGCACCATACTTCGTCACTTGTGCTTATGAAGAAAGGTTTCTGCGTGGGAAGAAAAATAAATTTGAGTAGCTGACCGAGAGGTTATGTTTGTATTGGATCAGCTAATTGCTATGCATTTTCATGTCCGAATTTACTTTTGGACGATGAAATGAGACAATCATCTCTTGTCTATTCAACTAAAGCCAGATGGAACACCACAGAGCCATATTTTAGGATATTTTTTGTTTATCATTTACATAAATGATATTGTACAGCTGGACCCGGCATCAAAATTCATTATCCATTCTGATGAGTTTTCTCACGAAAGCTTCCAGCCGTTGCTCAATTACGGAAATGAAAAGTGCACGAAATAAATGAAACGCATCTCTATAATAAAGTTATTTTGATTGATTGATTGATTGATTGATTACGTTCCGGTAAACGCGCGCAAAAAGCTGATGAATCGTTAAACGAAGATATAAAAAAATTGAGCGCACTTAGCACGGATCAGCACGGATCAAGCACTCTGGAGCTGCTTGGAGGGTTTCCAGTCAAAAGAATGAGCGGTGTATGCGTGTGTGTGTGTGTGTGTGTGGAAGGGGGGGGGGGGGGGGGGGGTTGGTCCTGTGTCTCGTTTTTCGCTGGTTCTTTTTTGCTAAAGCACGTACTTTGGCGCCAAATTCGAACTGCCGGCTTCATTGTACCATGACATATAAAATATAATGCACTTTATCTTCGCCGCTCTGAAAATTGACCACACGCAGTTGGCGATGACTATAACATTGAAGGACCATGCTATATACTATCATTTTCGCTGGACCAAGTGACGAAGCAAACGATATGCATGACATGGTACAATAGCCTAAGCAGTCCGTATTGGGCGCCGTGTGCACTGCAACGCGTTATCAGCTGACGTTGGGTTTGCACCGACCTTCATGCGCACCTCATGCGCTTAGTTTCGGATTTGTCCGGGAAAATGCGCCTCGATTTCTTCGCACTGGAGAGCTTTAGAGAACGGCTTTTACATCTTTCCAGTAACTGATATAGCATAATCTCGTCCATGGCTTCAATTGGCCATTGGCACTAACCACCAGGGTGTGTTAATTAAAGTAAATTAGTTAATGTCTGATTATTATCTCACAATCAGTGTTAATTTGTGAGTAAATGACGTCCGCTGCTGCTGAGAGTTTGTTCCAGTATAGATTTTCTTTCTATTTTCAACCGCCGATTTCGAGGAATTCTTGAAAGTGTTCGCTGAGGGGCTTGAGGTTTACGCCAGCACAAAGTAGATAAGCCCTTCTCCTGTTCAAAGTGAGGCTGGGCGACGGTATCTAGTTCGGCAGTTTAGTTCCTGCTTTATGGTGTCCGTGTTGCGTCAGAGACACTCCACTGAAGAGCTTATCGTGCAGTTATATTTGGTATATATAGCGCGATTAGGTTTTTACTGTATTTTACTCGAGTAAGCAGCTCAGCCTGACGATGCGATCGCTCATAATTTCCTGGTGTCACGTTCGTTCTTTTTTTTTCATCCACGGTTATACATTCATTCGTTTATTGTCTCAAGTACAGCATACAATCTGTTATTGTGCTCCTGCTGCAAGCGAATTCTAATCGGCGTATTGTGTGCGATAACTATAACGCGTTTTCCAGCCTGTCCGTATGCGCGCCTCTTATGATAAGCTTGAAAGCGATACAAGTTATTAAGTATGCGCTGCTCATCAGTCAGGCCGTCATATAGTTTAACCTCCTACCCCTCGATTCCAAGGCGGGAGCTGTACTAATTAAGCCAAATGGCCCCATCTCTTCTTTACTTCTTTTCTCCTCCCTCCCTCCCTCTCTCCCTCCCTCTTCTTTCTTTCTTTCTTTCTTTCTTTCTTTCTTTCTTTCTTTCTTTCTTTCTTTCTTTCTTTCTTTCTTTACGTATTTATTTATTTATTTCCCGCCCCTCTCTCTCTCGTCTTCCCTTTCTGTAGTTTACTTTCCATTTCCTCACTTCCTGGTATAATTTCTTCCTTTTGTTTTCTATCTTCCATTCTTTTTGCTTGGCCGGCACCTCCTCCCCTCCATGCGTGCTAATATAGTTCTCTGTAGCCACATATATGAGTTCGGGTCTAAAGACGAAGACCAAGGAGTCCTCGTAGGCGCTGACGACGATGATGACCTCAATAACGAGCACATACTGGTTGCCAAGCTGCGCTATTGTCAGTTCCAATCATTTCACTCTATGTTCTCATTCTACGACTCTCCACTTTTATTTGTGCTGTTAATTCAACTTCTAGGAGGGTCGAACGCAATGGGTTCTACTGGCACGACTGTAATATTTTGCCCTGAAGTGAGTTAAGCAACTTTCAGCCTAATTGTTTCTTTCTTATTTTCCGCATGTTGTCAAAATTAAGAAGAAAAAAAAAAAACAAGCAATGGAGCTGATGTTCTTGCGGTGAGACATGGCCGTTAACTGTCCCTGTCGCAGCTTATAGCGGCTTGGACCGCTTTCGTATGACTGACCTTTAAAATCGACCGAAAAGAAACTTCGACGCCCTTTCGACACAACACTAGTTTTCTAGTCGTTCACACTGTGCAATGCATTCAAGAGACAGGTCTGTCAGTGCTGGCACTAACGGGCCTTTTAATAGGAACGTCACCTTATCCTTGAACCTAGAGTATGGCAGTTCTTCAAAGCTAAAAATGATCGGCTTTCCATCGGTCACTAGATTGTCAACTTCTTCCGTTGTGAACGGTGCCGCCATCTTGTGCCGCAACAAAGAACTTCAACCTCCATTTCCAGGTGAATAAGTACGGTAGGTGAGCATGAGCCGTGAGTGACATATCGCACTTCTGCCCTGAAAAGATCGAACTTCTGGGCAGTTCACTTAGAATTCTTTTCTTTGATTTCTTTGTCGTTCCGCACACGCCGTTCTCTCCGCCAGTAACTTCCTGTGCACATGTTACCATTGATGGGCTCGTGGTTTTTTCAGCAGTGTTGGTGATGTTTCTACTTGCAGTTAAACCAATGCTGCGTTGCTTTGTTTTGTCACCAGACGAACGGCAACTAATCGCTTTTAGGCAAGAGTCGTCGAAAACATGGAGATAAAGTTTGCCACAACCGCTCACTAGGTTATACGTAATCTACATCACCCCTGGTCTCTCATGTCATGGTTAGGCTCGGTTCATGAAGAAAGGAAAGCTACCGCGCCACACTTTTCTCTTTAGCCAAACCTAACCTTGTTTGTTACCGCACATAATCCGATCCGGCACCGGAGTGTGCCCTCATGCAGAACTTAGTTTGGGCCACCTGGTAAGCTCACATAGAAAAAGGAAAATAACGACTGTGGGCAAAATTGTCGCTCTTTAAACTTCTCCAAACCGCCCCGGGAAAGTTCACGCGAGGGATCTGGAAACCTGACGCCACATAGCCATTGTAGTCAATTTTCTGCCCATGGCCTTCGAAGAAGCCGTGAGTTGAGCGAGCTCCGCACGTGACTGCACGCCGGAACTGTACGAAGCCCGTGTTGTGGCGAATCCCAAGAGCTCTGCAGAACGCGTGCAAACGCGGAATAAGGCAAAAAAAGAAGAAAAAAAGTTCGAGGTTCCCTGTCTGGTGCCACCGTACCGCGACTAAACAACTCCGCGCTGTTCGTAAAAAGAGAGGGAAAGAAAGAACGAAAATGAGGCCCTCTACTCCTCCTCTACGAGAAGAAAGAATAATGGTCTTAGAAAGGAAGAAGGAAAATAACTAAAATGACACGCATGAAAACAGAAAGGAGGGCTTCGGCGAAACTGCGGCCCTCTCAAAGCGGCGGGCTCCTCGCTGGGGGCGCAGCGAGCGGCGGCTCAGATTGACGACTTCGACAGCGCGAAGCAACGCACGCACGCGCGGTGGGTTCGCTCCTTGGTGCACGAACGCACGAACCGACCGGCTAGTGCAGCTGGCGGCAGTTACGAACCCGCGGGAGGGCCGTCCGTTCCAGGCCGGCCCCGCAGGAATCCTGCCGCCGCCGGTGGCTTCCATGGAGGGTGGCTTCGCTGAAGGCGCCATGCCGGCTGCACGCCGGGAGCCATGTCTCCGGGGCTGCCGCTGGCGGTGGCGCCATCTAGCGGGCTGCCACGGAGACTCTTCGAGGTGTGCACGTCATTTCTGGTGCGCCGTTCCAGGCCGTCTACGTGTCGTTACTGCTGACAGTGGGGGTGTTCGTTAAAATGCGTCCGAGGAGTCAGTTTATTGCCACTGATCTCGAGCCCCCACCCCTCATAACGATCCTAGTTTATCGCCCAAGTTCCTCCCATCCCCGCTCTCGGTCGACCTTGAAAGGCGGATAGCGCATGGCAACCGCAGATAACGCGCGGTTGTGAAAAACGCGGCGAGTTTGTTGGCTTTGTTATGCCGCGTCTCGGTTTCCTGGGTAACGGGAGAAACTGCTCAGGGTTTAGTTGCTTAGGGCACGGCCTGAGTGTTTCGTCGATGGTGACGCGTCTTTCAATGGAGGACAAGAGCCAAGAGAAAGTGAATGATGCAGCGCAGGACCCCATGGTACTCGTGCTGCTGTTCACGGTGCGGTTTCGCTTCATCTGTGTTTTCGATAAGTGGAAAAACACATAGGAGGCCGCTTACGAAACAAACGAAGCGAAAGAGATGAATGCACCCTAATTTATGGCACGAAAAGTTTAACAGGCTTCGGACGGTCCGCCACCTTGAGCGGCCGTCACGATTTCGCAAATGTAAAGAATGGAAACGTCCCTCACGAGTTCGTTTACTAGTGTTGGTCACGTTCGCCAGCTCCCAATTTAATGTTCGTATTGTTTTGGCACACGAGTGGACTTTGAAACAAGTCGAACGGGGCTTTTCATTTATCTGAAGCTGTGCGCACAATGACGCCTTGAACAATCGGTGTTTTGCGTCTATTAATTACGAATGCCGAATGGCGCCAACGGTGTTTCAACACACCAATTCAATACCAGCATTTTGAAGGTGGTCGCAGAGAATATACCCCATCGGCAGGCGGGCACGATATACATGCAAAGACATCGTACACACTCAAAATGCTTCGGGCCTCTTCGCGATTCGTTCAAGCAATTTCGTCACTCGCCACTGTCTGTGCCCAAATGTACAGAAGCGACCAATGAAGGGGGACGAAAGAGCGCATATAAAAACGTTAAAAGAGATAAACAGCGCCAAGTGAGGCAGGGAGCCTCGGCTGCAGGGTTCCCGCAACCTGGCCTCCACTGTTCAGCTTTCTCCGCCTACTTATCACCTCTCACTCTCTCTCGCGACCCCGCGCTCTCTCTCCCAACCACTCCGCGGACGAGTCCACCTTACAAACTGGGTGTGGAGGTAGGGTTTGGGAGGAAAAGATGTAATGTTTTGTTGGCTGTGTGGAAGTCGAGAAGAAGCTGCGAGATTCAGTGTGGATTTGAAGGACCAGTGTATTTATTGTTTAAAATATAGAGATGCATTTTTGGGCTTGCGCGCCCCATTTTCATGGAACAACTTAGGCGTCAACGCAGCCCACGTACAATGGATCATCCAGGTCCAAGCTCACCATGGACGGCAATAAAGAGCCATCCAAGTCATTTTAAGCGTATACACTGCACACTGGGCTATGCACAGCGTTTACTACATTGCACACAGGGCTGCGTAGGTTGAATGAAAGGTTGTCCATGTCATGCCGGTGAGCTTGGAAGAAGTAATATGCGCGATGTAGAACACAGCCTCGATATAGAATACATGGGATGGGATTATGTGGAGCTCCCGTCAGAAGAAGACCAGCGGAAGGGCGTAGTGTATAACCAATCGTGTCGGACCACACTGAAAGAAAAAAAAAAGAAAGAGAATGCAGGGCTATTTAGATGGGCTTGAACGAAGAAAATGTAGTAGTAGTAGTAGGCGCTCATCAATCTCAACGGTGAAATTGATGGTAATTCGTTCCTGCTGGTGACAGCACTGCACGAAACAGCCAAGGGCTCTGGATACCTAAAATGAGAGCAGAGCAGAATGGTGGGCATGTTGGTATGACATGTCAAAGAAGAAAAACCATCCAAAAAAGACGAACACACAAGAAGAGAACAACTCAAGACAAAGGCTGGAAAAACCAGCCAAAGAAGATGAACACACACAAGGAGAGAAGAACACAGGACAAAGGTTGGTCCAGCCTTTGTCTTGTGTTGTTCTCTCCTTGTGTGCTCGTCTTTTTTGGGTGGTTTTTCTTCTTTGAATAGAACGAGAGGGACGGTCGCCTATTACCAAGTAACTTTATTGGGGCATACAGATGCCAATATTAGTGCTCGGGTTTATATACGATCTCAGTAACGTTGTGACCGACCTGATCGCTCTGTAAAGAAGAAGAAAAAAAGTAAAAACATGTATAGCCTCTTGCAGCAGCGTAAATTTTTTTCGGGGGGGGGGGGGGGTGCCTGGCCTCTTGCTATATCGAGGTTTCTCGGTTGTCACGTTCGCCTACAATTTACATTCTGTATGCTCCTATATATAAAGCTTGTTGGTAGTAGACGCCCATCTCTCGTATACTTGTGTGCTTCTCGCCACGCAGTCAACGCGAATGATCATCGACACCAGCGTTTCTGCCACAGTTGTACCCACAGTTCCGCTGCTGTATCAGCATTTTTCTGTTTTGAATGCGCAAACGTGATGGGCATAGAGCTGGGAACACAGTTACACTCAGGAGCGGGGTGTGTGCAAAGTTGCATCCATGCGATGTAGGTAAAAGAGACGAAGTGCAATGTGAAATAAGAAATAGAACTCCTAGGGGGGAGGAGGAGGGGGGGGGGGGGGGGCGTCGGTTTACATGTGCGATTAACGAGGCGCTCGCACCGGGACACGTATGGTTGGTTGGTTTATGGGGTTTAACGTCCCAAAGCGACTAAGGCTATGAGAGACGCCGTAGTGGAGGGCTCCGGAAATTTCGACCACCTGGGGTTCTTTAACGTGCACTGACATCGCACAGTACACGGGCCTCTAGAATTTCTCCTCCAAAGAAATTCGACCGCCGCGGCCGGGATCGAACCCGCGTCTTTCGTGTCAGCAGCCGAGCACCATAACCACTGAGCCACCGCGGCGGCCCGGGACACGTATTCCAAGTCCATATTGCGGCCTGCTGCAACTACTCATCTGCCTAAGAAGAATCTTTGACACGTGATATAGCTCTATGCATGTGCATCTGCGCTGGAAAATTAAGTTTATATTTGAGGAATGACTTTGAAAAGTTAATTTTCCTGCAGAAATCCAGAACACCTTTCTCTATCTCCCTCTCGTTTTTTCTCTTTTGACTGACAGATGAACTTCAATGAAAACTGAAATACAAGTGCTCCCGCAATCGTCCGCTAGGTTGCGGTACACGTGCTAAAATATATTTGAAACTTTATGGGGCCAGTGGCTGTCTTGCATAGATGCCATGCAGCCATTGCGCATTGCATGCTCGTCCATTGCAGCTTTGTTGGAAATAACCATGGTCTGAGTGTTTGGTTTATCGGGGTTCAACGTCCCAAAGCAACTCAGGCTATGAGGGACGCCGTAGTGAAGGGCTCCGGAAATTTTGGCCACCTGGGGTTCTTCAACGAGCGCTAATGGTCTAAGTGTGCTGTGCACATTCATTGCATACGGTGAAATGGTCGCAGCAAAAATTGTAAACAGCAGCAAAATCGTCAGGGCTACGACAACAAAGAATAAAGGCTATCCAAAGAATAAATAACAAAGAATAAAGGCTCCGTGTTACAGGCCGTCAATGGCGCCATGACGAATCCCCATTCAGGTTCTACGGCGCAGGCCGGAGCATTTGGCGATAGACGTATTACAGAAACACGAAGGCTTTCGCCCCGCTCCTGGTTGGCCGCCGAAACCTGGACAAAAGCTCATCAGAAAAAAGCCCACGGTTTTCTTTCGTGGCCACGGAAAAGGTTTACCGTACCGAAGCCTCAGTAGAATTTTTAGTAGTTAATGCATGTATTTAAAGCTAACTTTACCTTAAATCTAATCTAACCTAATCTAGTCTAGCCTCAAAGGTAACCTATGAGCAAACATACAGCAAACTTCCATGCACAGCAGCAGTTAATGGTTAATTGTTAACGCCTCGATTTAAATCTTACGGTGACCTTAAGCCTAACTTAACCCTCATCATACCTACGGTAAGCAGTCATAAACTCATCGTACCTCGTATAAGCCTCAGTCAGCTTTTGTTGGATGAGCTTTCTTCCGCCGCCCTTCGCCATCGGGGCGGTCGCTGTGCCCTCACTTGAAGCCATCCAGCAGGAATTGGAAATAGGTTAGTATTATGTTAGTTAAACGCTTTAGCTCATTGCTAACGTGTATACCAGTGCCGTCACATCTCCTGTCAGGCTCTGTTCTGGCAACCGTTACGCATGAAGCGCAGTTAGTACAACTCTTATACGTTACTGAGCCAGCTCTACCTTTACCTCACCAGGAACTAACGGCGCATGCGTCGTTGTTATGTAAAGACGTTGTCGAAAGTTTAGAGCCCAATAGGTTTGCTTTTGGGCCATTCAGTGAAGGCTCGTTATGCAGTCCTAGCGCACCAAATCTCTTGTAAAGTGAGATCACCGTTCGTCGTCGCCTCTCCTATGGTTAGTGCTTCCAAGGATGCTGCAAAAGCCCCACTAGACAGCTATAGAGAGGCAAATACTTTAGGCTCTATACTTTTGATATACATATGATATACATTGTCGCCAGCTATAGCCACGGGAGGGTTTTTACTTTCCATTTCCATTCCCAGTACGTGCTAAACAGAACGAGGCATCCCTATCCCGGCAGCGGTTAGTACTACGTGCCATTGTTGCCTGCACCAGCTAACAAGACGGTGACGTAGAATTTAGGGCACCAGTGGCGCCACCTGTTGTACCTTGCGCAAACTACCACTCCGCAGAGGCCAATATACGGGTCTGTCACATAACCAGCGGGGTTACAGTCCGGGGACGCCAGACACATACTGTCTGTTCGAACTTGCTCACGAGAGAAGACGAATTGGTGATTATGCCTCCTCGTCGCGCACGTGCGCCTGCCCTCTTCACGCACCCCACGTGGGGAGTTTGTTCCGGGCATGCAACTACAAGCGCCATCACCTACGTGCGGGTCACTCGGAACACCGACACGCACGGTACAAGCCCGGCACCAGAGAGGACCAACCGGCCGTAGCAAGCATTGAGCGCAGCGGGGGTGGTTCAGCCAACCGGCACGGCGCCTGGCGCGGCTTCTCCCATTCTATCGCCGTTCTCTGCGCAGCGCGTTTTATGCGAGCCGAAAAGCAGCGGTGCGGGGAAGAGAGGCCATAAGCTGAGCCGAAAACGGGTGACGTCGTTACTTTCGACAAGGGCGATAGAAAGCTTCACCCTCCTCCGATCCCTTTCACGCTCACTCTTCTACTCCTCTCTGTCTCTCTTCCGCACGACTCATATTCCTTTCGCGTAGGCTCCCTACTTTCGCGCTGGCCGCATGAGAACCGCACGCCGAGTGCACATGCTTTCGCACACACAGCCGCACTGTGTGCCGACGGGCGCACCGGGCGCCTGCGTTCCCCCCTGCCTGCCGGGAACCTGAAAGAAGAAAGCGGGGTAGACAGTCTTTCTCGGAAGGAACATAAAGAACGTCCGACCCGGATGAGAGACAGAGAGAGAGGAGGATGACGCGGAAAGAGAGAGAGAGAGAGCACTACCAACACCGCACTACACGGGAACGCGAAGATGGGAGCAGAGGGTACCCGGCCAGTTTGCCCAATAGGTCGGCCGATCATATCCGCCTGCCATGGCAGCCGTCACTGATTCGACGTCCTGTCGCCCCAGGGGGGGAGGGGGAAGGCGAGAGGGGAAAAGTGAACCCGAACCAGACGGAGCCTCAACTGCCTCACAACCCCCAGCTTCGGCAGCAGCGTAGAGGAGAAGAGAGAGCGAAGACTCGCATGGTCCACTCGTTTATTGCATGCCTCCTCTGCTGCACCCCCTTCTCCTCAACTTCTGTACGCTACCCTCCTCCTTTCACAGCAGCGCTTTCTCCCCACCCACAGCCTTTCTCTAGCTTACATTTAGTTTAGCATTTTTTTTTATTTTTAATTACTTTTCCTTGCTGCGTGTTTTTCATCAGTGCCTCTCTACCGCCCGTCCCTCTAAAATCGCCCCCTACGGCCCCCCTCTCTGCACCGCCATGGCTACACCCCCCCCCCCTTTCCCCTTCCTCATGGAAGCATGCCCCGCAGACGCCCCTCACTGTGCCCCGGAGCTTAGGGCACTCTGCCGCCCTCATCTATCCAGCCGAACTATACTTTTCTGTTTTTTTCCCCTGCGAACCATTTGGGAACGCATTCTCCCGCCTCAAATGAATCGTCCAACAAATAAAAGCGCCGCTCTATGGCGGCGTCATGTACCGTTTCTCTCCGTTCTCCCTCACCCTCTTATCCTCTATTCTTTACGCGCCGCCGTCTGTTGGTCTGCATTCTTTCTTTCGCGTCCGCGACCATTTTCTCTCCCCTGGCGCACCCGACAGGACAAACTAGGCGAGGAGAAGACGCGGGAGAGAAGGCAGGGGAGAGCTGTTTCTTATACTTTGCCTTTTTTTTTTTTACACAGAGCGAACTCCTGAGACGCACGCGCGCGGCGAGAGGGCCTTGACGCGGTGGAAACTGGAAGAAAAGAAAGCGTGAGTGTGTATGTGTGTAGGCCGCAAGAGAGGAGAGGCCGCAGAGCGGAGAGGCAGAAGCCCGGCCACAGCGAATGGAGGCGGCCCTGTTTTCTCGGGGCATAACATCGATACAAATGGACGGACAAGTTGATTTATATAAATGGAGAGCTGGCAACGGGCACGAACGCGCGACGCGGAGTAGCAGGCGCAATGCTCGGGACGTCTCCCGAGTGGTGGCGCTGGAATCGCGCTCCGTAAGTGCTTTTTCTTGCCACCGACAACGCCGCTTGAACGAAGAAGGTCTGAAGACAGCGAAAGAAAACTTAGGAAAACTGTGTCCGGGGGCCAAATGCCTGCAAACACTTACCGAGCACGAAGAAGTTGGATCAGTCGCAGAGAGGAGACTGTGCTAGCCACCCATGTGGTGCTCCCCTGTGCTAACGTTGCTATGTGTAAGCTGCGATACAGTCATGGCTGACCGCTAAGCCTGCTAGCCTCTTTACCGAACTGTTAATTGCTAACGCTCTTGGTTTCCTTGAAAGCTAACCTTACATTAAAGCTAACCTAATATAACCTAACATTAAACCCAAGCACAACTAAACCTATGGTGGAAAGTCATGAACTAGCACAGTTAATTGTTAACCGCCAATTTTTGAGGGGAACTCGGCCTTTTGTTTCTATCGCCAAGAGTTTTACTGAAAGTTTCACGGTTCTCCGCATTCTTCTGTTGCTAACTGCTGCTACTACGATCTTTCGTGGCAAATTTCGATGCCGTGAGGCGTTTTGTTGCCTCACAAATTAATTTTTAAATTTCCCCCAATTCGTGGCCTCTGGCGGGGCGATTTCTGCGATGTCAAAGTTAGCACGCTCGCTGATATTGGCTCTGGATCTTCGGAAGACAAAATTTCGGCCATGTTTTTGGTCATTTCAGACAAATAATGCTCCAACCTGACACTTCCAGTTGTCAGTTAAGCCACTCAATAGGTTGGCCGAAACCCAGTTTCGGGTTTGTTTTTCTTTTTTTTTTTGAGCTTCAGAATGCTTCTGCTCGGCATTTTGAAAAATGTTTTTATTGCGCCCGAGAGAGAGAGAGGACTCTAAGCTATGCGATGTGATTATCAACTTTAACATGTTCAAAAAACCCCTGGAGATGCCCTTCCACGCTAAGTGAAGCCTAACCTTAGCTCACACTTACCTCTAAACCTAACCTTGATCCTAACTTAGCCCTGAACCTACACTCCAAATAGGAAGGAGTAAAAAGTAAATGCGATATAGACAAGAGCTTTCTCCCTTTTTACACCCATAAAGGCGTTTCATCTTCACTGTGTGGCCTAGCAGAACATCACAACCTAACCTATTCCGCACCCAACCTAAAATAAGCTGTTATGGACACCACGCAGTAGATACAATCCTCGGTTTGGTGAGCTTCTGTCCTCCGGGGTCGCCGAAGGAAGCGGTCAGCTCTGTTCGGGTCAGCTCATAATTTGTGGGCTTCCGTCCGGTGAGCTTTTATCCGACGCCGATATTGCACTCTGGTTGTCTTTCCTTTGTTCTCGAGTTGTTCTTTTTTTACCACAATAACCACTTCCGGGAGGTTAACTACATCCACGTTGGCGTGCTTGTCTTCCAGAATACTGTCCATGCTCACAATAATGTGAGCATTCTTCAGAATGCGCCTTCGCGAGCGACGTGCGTCGTAGACTTTTGCTGACCGTGCACGATGGCAGCCATTAAGCCACGCCTTTTGTTGCTCGTTGCTTTTATGCGGGTCGAATTCATGGCATGCTAGTCGGGCAGTATCCACATTTTCAAAGCGCGTGATTCTAACTTGTACTATAATGGAGCCGCTATTATTATGATGCGAGTGAAAACTACAGCCGCAATCTCCGCCATATTTTGAGGTCAAGACGTTCAGAAATTGAAACTTGTTGAAGCACTAGGTCTTTGACTTCGTATCTACATTTTTGCAAACAATGATGAAAAATAAATTCGGCTACTTGATATAGTAGGATACAACTGAAGAACGAAGCGGTAAAGATGCCTCTCACAGGACGCCCTCTAGTCAATGACGTCGACCGATTTTGATGACGCCGCTGTCAATTCGATTAAGCCGTGATGATTCCCCATTCATCTGCCACCTGCGATTTCACGCTAGCATGTCCAAGTGGATCTGTCAAGGAGGAGATGGGGAGAATCGGTCAAGGAGTAGAATCGATCCACGCCATTGACTGGAGGGGCTCCTTTCAGAGGAATTTGCCGCATCGTTCTTGTGTTGTATCCGTCTGCAGTAGCGTGATGGCTTCGTATGTTGCTTCGCGCTTCGCCACCCTGTTATAGGTCGTAATTTGAAATCGTTCATCTATAGTTGAAGGAATGGGTAGTGCTATAACTATCCTTTCACTTATTGGGCTCGTACAGAAGGGAGGTTTTGTTCTTGGTTTACCCCACGACGCCCACGAAGCTCGACGCCCAAGAGCAAAGTTTCTAAGGGAATTACTGCACCATGAAATGTCTTCAACTTTCCTTCAGATAACTTTGCCTGCAAGGATTTGACGAATGGGTCCATGGGAGCGGATGCTTCTACATTACTCTGTCGTTTGTTTCTACTTGCTTGTTACGGTGCCTCCCTGATCACTGACGGCGGCCGGATGCGCCTGAGCTTTCTGCTTAGATTCCTTTCTCTGCTGTGTTGCATCTACGTAGTATATAAAACACCTTCAACAGCACTGCGTGTGGATATTGATGCTATTTACTTCAGTTTCAGTGTCATTCATACTGGCGTTCCCGGTTAACAAGTCTTGCCAAACGAAGTGCAGTTTGCATACTTGGCAAGAGATTACTTTGTGGAGAAGGGAAAGTCTGGACGACTGAAAAAAAAAAGGAAATTTCTCATTTTTAAATTGTTGTTCTTTCTGTATTTCTTGTTCATGAAGTAACTTGTTGTTATGCCTCTAAAACACTATCTGTTCTTTTTTCGTGTAAATTACAATGCATACTAAAGGTTTTTGTTTGTTTCTTGTTTTGTTTTCTACATGTGCTTTCTGTATTTATGTATTGCACCTTGGTGCTTGCTCATTCTTATTTTGCGTTGTGTGTCATTGCTCCCCCCTATGTAATACCCTCGATTGAGGTCCTTTAGGGGTTTATTGAATAAATAAATAAATAAATAACAAAACCTGCATTTCCCCCTTAGAAGCTGCACAACTGCAGCTGTCCGGTATCGTTACCGGTTCTTATACTTCTGTGTCTGCTGGCCAAGTCATGACTGGCCTTCCTCGAAACAATGAAAACGAATTTCTGACGATACTTCCAATTTTTTGGTCGCCAAAATTGGAGTACGAAGCTCATGCAGGGAACATTGGCCGCCTAGTGTTTGATATACAGGCGTTTTCCCTGGAATGATGAATAGATCGCGCAGAAGCGCCAGCACGTTTTGCTCGACGCTGAGAACGAGCTTCACATCGCGCTTTAGAGAGCAAAATGTGTGCACGACAGGAAACATCCGGAGCTATTACGCAACCTAGCCACGTGACCGAAGGGGTCAGCTCCTCCTGGCGTTTGTGTTTTTTTTTTTTTTGTATGTGTGCTGAAGCGCATTATATGCCCTGAGTTTTCGCTTCCAGAAGCCCTAGCTGTTGCTACCCTTTGTAGTGCCACAAGAGAGGACAAAGAAAGCGTGTGAACCCGAGAGACATGTAGAGCGCAGGACATCATGATCCCATCGATTAAAAGGCGGCAGGAAGAGATAAAAAAAATACCGGAGTACAACGGAGCGAAGCACTTCGTCCCATCGTCCCTTTTGGGCATTGCCAAGTCCTGGCGACATTTAGCAACCAACTGGCCCCAACAACAAGTTGGAGAAAAAAGTGGACAGAAAGCACCCGGGGCCCGTAAACCAAACAACCTGCCTCCGAGGAGTTCCAGTGACCTCCGTCCCTTCTCTTCCTTTCTCTCCTTCGCCCTGCTTGTTATAAATCCCGAGCGCTCAGCTTTCATTCATTAGCGTACCGAAAGCTTGTTTTCTGGATGTGTTGTGCATTCGTGAGGCCCGGCTCCACCGCTCCTTGTGTTTCTTTCTCTCTCCCTTTTCTGTCCCCTCCCTCCCTTCCTTCTCTCTCTCTTCCGCCAGCTTTCATGCCCCAAAAGCCGCGCAGGGGCGGAGGAAAGAGACGGGCGTTCGCCGCGGGACCGGCCTGTTCGGGGTATTCGGAAGACGGATCATGTTAGCCACCAGAACGCAGCATGAAGGCGGGCGGCCGGATGAGAGAGGTGGGATGCAGATGAAGGGGGGCTCCGTGACAGGCACTGGCAGCGGTAGGTTGGGCGGCGGTGTTGGGAAAATGGAGGAGAAGGACAAGGGAGGGGGAGACGGAGCTTGGGTGGGGATGCGTCGCGGCTGCTGTCGCCGCGGGGCACAGGAGAGGAAGCTGACGCAAAAAAAAAAAAAGAAAAGTCGGAGAGGATGGAGAACGCCGGGGAGGGGTGGGAGAGGGGGGCGCGGTTAGAGTGAGAGCGTGACACCATATTGGAAACTGAAACAGAAAAATAAAAAAAATGAAATAAACCCAAAGCGGGAGACAAAAAAAAAGAAAGAAAAACGCTTCGTAGAGAGTGTCCGTGAGCATGCATGCCTGTTTGTGTGTATGTGTGTGTGCTTGCGTTCCTTCGCGCGCGCGTGTTCAGAATGCGTGAAGAGGGAGAAGACAGGGGGGAAGGAGGGCAGTGGAACGGATGACAACCGCTGCGAGAGCGGGAGAATGCTCCCTCCCTCCTCTCCCAAAGCGGGGTCCTCCTTTCCCGTCCGTTCTCTCTAATCATGGGATGTCGCTAGCGCTCGAATTGTAGCGGTAATACGAAATTGGGAGCGACGTGCCGGGTAAGAGAGAAGGGGGTGTGTGAGATGAAGGGGAGGGGGGGTCGAGTGCGAAGGTGGGGGGGGGGGGGGGGGTTGGTAGCCCAGCCGCGAAGAGGGTTTGGCCTCTGCTCTACACCGCCCTGTTCCTGCTGCTGCTCGCCCTTTCTCTGGGTTCGGCGCGAGAGAGCCCGAAATTGATAGCGCCTCGCACGCAGGTATTGTTCCGGCTCGCGATTCGGGAACAGCAATATTCTCCGCCCACTTTCGGTCTCCCTCTTTATACCTTGGTCGCTTTCAGCTTTGGTCTTTGTTTATGTACATTTCGTGCTTTCTCGGAGGACTGCTGCTTACATCGCTCAGGAGTTACTGCGGGCCGCCTTCTCTAATGGGCGTTGTTTGTTGCGACTCAAGTTGATGAGCTTTGTGAGTTTTGTCTGTTGTTTCTGAAGTGCCATTATGAGCGCTTTTTTTGTTGTTGTTGCCCGGAACCTTGTGTGGGACTTACTTGACCTTTTGATTGCTGAGACCTGAGTGGTTTCATCATTCAGAAGGACATGCGAGCCTATGGAGATCTTTGTACTGAAGTTTACATGTTCTACAGGCTGTCACTTGTAGAACCATCTGAAAGCCAATTAAAACACTTGGTCGAACAGGCCTTCGGATGTTGCCTTGAGTTTTAGCAGTGCTGAAGTGGATTTTACAAACCTGCTTGTTTCTTTTTCTTCCGTTCTGTGACCAGCATTTGTGAAACACATACATTTTCGAATTAGTATGTCTTCAAATGGCCCCTGCAGGGAGGGGCCGGAGGTAATTTCCTGTATTGAGCTGCGAGGTGGGGAGGGGGGGGGGGGATACTAGGGACATCATATACAATACGTGCGTCGACGTCGATTTTGGTTTGGTTTGGTTTGGTTTATTGTGGTTTAACGTCCCAAAGCGACTCAGGCTATGAGGGACGCCGCAGTGAAGACCACCTGGGGTTCTTTTTGCGCGGATCCCAGAGGCTATGCTACAACGCCATTCACTTCAATACGGTGGAGGGAATATTGTTTAACCGAATTTTCTCGGCTTTAACCGGATTTTGCTGGCGGACAAACGTTAATACAGTCACAGAGAGCCACAGAATCAATTTTTTAATAATACCAATGATTGTACAGAGTTTTAAACATCCTGTCACGTGACGGTCGTGCGTCGTCACGTGACCAGTGTCAGGAACGTGACAGCATTCGGAATGATGTTTTAGGCATTAACAAAAGGCAGCCAGAATCACGGGCGCAGCATTCGCAGAGTTTAGCGCGTTACGCACGAGAGCGTAAACACTTGATATTTTCTTCAGTCTTTGGCGGGAAGCCACAGCGGACGGCAGCTAGCGTCAAAGGCACCTGGCCCGCTAATGGACGCCAGTGAGAAGTGATGCGGAAGAGCGGTTATAATGAAGATTGATGAGGAGCGATAACGACGGCGATGAAACCACCGTGAAATTAGCCGTGCGAATCACGATCCACACCGCAGATGTCCGCGCGCAGCAGGATAGATCTGTTCGCGATGTTGCGCAACACGCACATGAGCAAGATTGTTATTCTCGCGAGATACTGCAGGCGCGTTTCGCACAGTGGATCAACTGTTAATCGGAACACGCGCGGTTGTTATAGAGTATATGGAGAGAAATAGCTGTTCGGGCCCAAAAGCAGGGACCGTATGCGCGAAGTGCCTGGTTAGGAATAGCAACAATTTTCTTTCACAACGTTCAGTATACGAGGAGACGGAGCAGATTCACGGAGTTCAGTGTAAGTTTTTCTCTGTCATCACTGAGTCACGCGACCACGATGCAGAGGAGGGGTAGAGTTATCTTTGAGCATTCGCCACAGCTTCGGCAAACTACTGATCTACCACCACTACTACAACATTCGTTATATAATACGTCCAGTTTTTCCATGACTTGTCAGTCGATTGGACGGCGGTCCATGAGCACGCTGTTACATAGTCGACGGTTACTGAGCCACAGAAGAGTAGACCCAAGCGAGACTCGCAGCATATTTGATGGATGTCTAGCAATTTTGTTATACTAGCCAGCTAACCACCCTCCTCTGCCAGCTGTACTCGGATTCATTGCACTTACGAAAGCACAAAAATAACACAAGTCGCTGTACAAACGTACAAACCATCGTCTCCTGCACTGGATGGAGCAGGACGCATTTGCTGGGGAACGGATGGGACCAATACAAAAGTGGCAGAGACCGCGCAGCGTGGTTCCCGTTCTCGCCGAGAGATGGCGCCACCCCTCGGGCCCCCACGACGGTGACGCCAACTGCTTGCCGTAGATGCCGCCTGCCCATGGACCCGCTCGTTTCGCGTGATGGATCACTCGTCCGTGGGTTCCCGGACCGACACGCACAACCAGAGGCCTTTAGAAATACTGGGGGTATGAGGGGGACGGGGAAAGGGGGGGGGGGGGGGGCAAGGGGAGCCTGGGGGTAGATACCTACTTCGTTCGCGCCACCAGTTTCTCCTCGTTCTTTCTCAAGCACACGTGCTAAAGCAAGTAGCTGGCTTCCTGCCTCGCGTTAAAAAAAAAAAAAAAAAAAAACTCGTGAGCCATAGCTTGACCGCTGTTTGTCGTAGTAAGGCTACACAGCTCCGGGGCATAAAAAAAAAAAAACCGGTGGGTGAGGGGGAGGCTCCCTCCTCAGTCGATAAATTTTACACAGGAAAACCATGCTGAAACGAATTTTTTCGACAAAAAAAGTGCAAGACATGCAGGTGACAAGTAGGATCGCCACACCCTCGACCCTCCCACACAAAAAGCTACCCAGAAATACGCCCCTCTTACAGCTACATACCTTGCCATTAAAATAGTGCCAACACCGGGTTTAGTATGTGCAGTTATTTTTATTGAAGCGAAGGTGAGGGTTCGTTTATATTAAATTTATAACTCATACGTTCAAGCCAAAGCCCTGCGGCCGGAATGTACATCTTTCACAATATCAGAGTGATTTTGGCGGATTCTGACAATATTAACACCCCGGCAATGTTTGTGATCTTTTATTAGTGCCTTGAGAGGTTTGCAGGTATCTGAAAACGCTGACTACTACTTTCCAAAAGTCGACAAATTTTAAAGCAAGGCATTAAGCAATAGGGATAGTCTCGACTCCAAACCAAATAACTTTCAGGCGTCTAGCCCAATTCCTAGGCAAAGTTAGCAAAGTGGAAGGGAAAGCAGGGCAAGAGGCCGCTCAGTTATTTGTGCTATCTGGAATGCGCTGATTTAGGACAAACCAGGCATACAATGACACTTTTTGCTGTCATATCGTTAAAAAGTGAACATTTTAAACTTGAAACTCTCGGATCGTGCCCTCCAAATCTGCGCAACCTTCAGCCGAGTTTCGAAGCCATGTCGCATATCCGGGCAGCGGGAATATAGTTTTCACGCATGCCTGACACAAACAAACAAACAAACAAACAAATGCACGCACACACACACACGCACGACGGACTGCTGTACGACGAACGCTTGCCTCACAATTTTGATATGAAAATTGGTTTTCGAGGAATGGAAATGGCGCAGTAGCTGTCTCATATTTCGGTGGACGCCTCAACCGCGCCTTAATGGAAGAGGTTAAGAGTCAAGAGTAAAGCGAGGAAGAGGTAAAGATTCTCCCGCTTGACCGATTCTCCCCCTTTTCACCCTTGACCGATCCCTTTGGACCTGTTTGCGTGAAATCGTGGGGCGTGACAGATGAAACGGGAATAATCATCATCATCATCAGCCTGACTATGTCCACTGCAGGGCGCCTCTCTCATGTCTCTGCAATTAAACCTATCGTTTGCCGCGCCCAGCCGTGTCCCCGCAAACTTCTTGATCCTATACATAGCTTGCACCGACGTCACATCCGGTGGCCGTCGGTAGCGAGTCGGCCATGCTGCCGAACCACTGCCAGACCGCCTCTAGCTTTCCGCTGCCTATGTTAGCTCGCAACGTGTCGGTTCTCGTCCATCCGTAGATTCGGTATGGCTTTGTGTGCCACCCTTGGCTGCTACGACCGTAGCGGCAGCTCCAGGCGAAAGAAGAAGCCGTTTAACACGAACTTCGTCTGCATTCGTAAGATAATCGTAGGCATGCAAGTGCGAGCGCTCCATGACACAGTACGAATCTGCGCGAGCTGTGGCTGGCTCGCATTAAGCGCGATGATTTGGACCCCGACAACCCAAATTTAATTGTGTGCGGAGTGCACTTTGTGACAGGTAAGAGGCTTGTGTCGTCAACTTAATGTTTACGATGTAGCGAACCACGACGGTCGCGCCTGACGCCGCCTAGGCCGATCGCTGCCGGAGCGCCGACGACGACGAAGCGTCGCTGAAAGACGAAGTGCCGCCGCTCTGCACGAGATCGCTTGGGTTGGACTGGCCGTTTTCTGCGCTGCCCGCCGTTCTGCTCGCCGTTTTGTGTCGCCCGCTGTCAACACCACGCCTTGTACCATTTGTGCAGAAACCCCCTTTCAACGAAAACGTGGGAAGCAATGGCTACACTCTTGAATGTTGCTGTTTTGATTAACGCCATCCAATTTGTCTGAAAACACAAACCCAGACTGGGTCCCGTGTCGCTACATCCTAGCTACAGCACTAGGCAGGCCTTTTCGGATCGCCACGACCGCAGCGAGCAATGACTGCAGAGAAAGCGGCGTGCCGAGGCCGAGCTTTTCGTCTCGTTGCTTGCGCATCGCAGACAGGCTTCACACCCACCTGCTGTAGAAATCATTGTGTGGCCCCGTTGATTCGAACGCTTTCATTTCTTCCAACTTCACAAAGCTGGAAGGAGTACACGATATCCCCCGTGGGCCACTTCGAGGAACACATCAACGCCCATCGTCGCGTCGACTCCCGGTCGCAGCGTGTACGGATCTGTATCGTCGCAAATTTTCACTTTGTCTGCGTAGCGTACACGCGCCGATCGAATAAATTCAGACCAGTAGCCTGCACTGAATGGTTCATTCGTCTCTGGAGTAGGCATCGCACTCTAAGGATAAGAAAATAATCCAAAGTGTCCGAGGAGTGGTCCGGCATCGCAGGGCAGACGGGCGGGGACGGCCGAATGGTTCGGCAGCATGGCCGCAAGCGTTTGATGGAGGCGGAAGTGACGACACGTGCAACCTATGTATTCGCCACCTAACTTTCTGCCGCTCCCTGTTACGCGTGGGTTCTCTAGGAATCCACTCCGTTGGACCAGAGGTTATCTTGCCTTCGCATTACATTACATGCCCTGCCCAAGCCCACTTCTTCCGCTTGATTTCGACTGAATGTCATTAACCCGCGTTTGTTCCCTCACCCACTCCGCCCGCTTCTTGTCTCTGACTGTTGCACCTGTCATTTTTCGTTCCATAGCTCGCTGCATAGTTTCACAGTGAACTGCTGTTCCCTTGCTAGACTGTTGAACATTACTTTCGTTTTCGGCATGCTAATTTTTAGACCCACCGTTCTGCTCTGCCTGTCTAACTCACTGATCATGCTTTGCAATTCATTTCCTGAGTGACTCAGCTGTAGGCAATGTCATCAGCGAATCGCAGATTATTTAGGTATTCTCCATTAACTCTTATCCCCAACTGTTCCCAATAGTCAAGTTTTTTCTCCCTGTCTCTCGCCGATGTCGATATTGTTGTTATCCTGATGTTGACGTGGACTGGTCAAGGGCGGGTCTCGTGAGTGACCCTAGGGACGTACTTCGCGACTGGTGAGTTCAGACAGGTGTGTAGGTCTTCTTACGGTGACATACTTGGAACGCTTTACTCAGGAAGTTATTTATTAGTACAGTAAGTACGCAACTGGTTCACATATGCCGAAAGATTTCGGCCTCTCCGCCTTAACTAAAAATAAAACCTTAAACTTCCATGACTCCGGACCACCGCCGGCCACCACACGACCAACCCATCCGGCCGCCGCTCAAGGAACTCACGTCTCGAGTCCAACTCCATGCTCGGCGCCGAGACCACCACCGGCCACACACGACAGGTCTATCCAGATGCCCCACAGCCAACCTCCCTGCGCTCTCCTTCGCGCGCACCCATCTTGTTGTATTCCCGCCAAAGCTACATCCTCAGCCAATAGACTATTCTCCCGCCAAAACTTGCTCTTTAGCCAATAGATGACTTTCCCGCCATCTTTACGACGTAAGATGTCACAACGCAAAATAAAAGTACACAACATCAAACACACGCCTCGCTGTAAGCCGCCGTGGCTAACTAGCAGAGACAAACACAATTTAAAATACACTCGTCGCTGTTAGCCGCTCTGGCTAGCTGCCAAGAAGGATAAAAAAAAAAAAAACAACACCCAGTGCCATTCCACCTGAGCCGTCCTGTCGTCGTCTCGTGTTTCGGACCGACTTCGAAAACAAACCGTTCCTCACTCGCTCAGGCCAAGGAACACGAAACTCGCGCGCGGCGCCGCTTTGAGAATCACTCCTGCTTTGTCGGCGCATTCCCCTGCTCCCCTTCGGCGGCACTGCTCGCACTCTTTACCACGACGTACGCTAGCTGCGTCGAGACAGCAATTCAGGCTTCGGAATACCTCCTGTGAAAAAGCGGTGAATAGCATTGGCGAGATCGTGTCTCCCTGGTTAACACCCTTTCTAAATGGAATTTTACTGCTGACTTTATGGAGGACTATTGTAGCGGTGCAGTCGTTACAGATAACTTGCAATATTATCACATAAGGCTCTTCTACACCCTGATTCCGCAATGCCTGCATGACTGCTGCGGTTTCCACTGAGTCAAATTCTTTCGCGTAATGAATGAAGGCTATATATAGGGGTTGCTTATATTCTGTGCATTTCCCTATCACTGATTGATAGTTTGAATATGATCTAGTGTGGCGGAATCATGAAAATATTTCGACGCCTTTGGCTGAAGGGTCTCCTTTGACGGGCATCTTCCGCTTCGTTCTTGAGTTGTATCTGACTATAGCAAAGCTCACAACGGATGGTATCTAAGTTTCAGATCAAATCATTCGACGTCACACAAACCAACCGTGGTCTCTGCTGGAGGAAGCTGCCTAATGGGCAGTGGAACTCCTTCGGGGGTCCTGCGGATGCCCGAACATCCACAGTACGTCCATGGAAGTTTCACCCCCAAACTCTGAAAGCTTCTTTACCTCAGTAAGGCCTTCATTATAATGAGGCCCCCTCATGTCAATCTGAAAGCTTTCTTACTGAGGATCCCTAAGTAAGGTCGTCCTTGGTGCATCCTCAGAGTTAAGGCAGCTACCTGCCTTCATGCGTCCTTTTGTCGCTCCTGGCCCTAGAGGAGCGCTTTACCTCACTACTGCCACAAGTGACTCCGCACACTCGCGCGGGCGGCGAGACGCGACGCAAGGAGGCGGGCCCGCCGTGAGCGCAGTTGAGCAGGCGCAAAAAAATGGCAGCGTGGACTGACCGCTCCGCGGGCGACTGCACAGAATTTTTTAACCGTGCTTGTGAATATGCATTCGATGAAGTGCACCTGTATCCTCCAACAGCTAGGCCGCTTCGCGACGCGGTGAATCCAGCGGAAGTGCACTTAGAGAAAGAATTTGCGTTCGTATTCCGCCCCGGTGCTGCTCGGTCACACTTGGGCACTCGGCGGTGAGAGCGAGCGAAATCCGCTGCCGCCGAAATGTTGCCTCGTTCACACCTCCCGGCCACCACGTCGCCGCTCGTGGGCTACAGAGATATGGTTAGAAAGTAGCATAAATCGATGCGCTCTATGTACCACAAGCGCGTATTCATGCTTACGTATGCAAACGCAGGTATTTTGCGGGACCTTACGACATTTCTCAAATTCCCACTTTCAGATCAGCGTATGCAAACAGCTACGCAATGGCATGACGATTGACGATTATCTGGCTATTCCCTTTGCATCTGGTAGCGAGTTTCACCCCAGCTCAGGCTAGTGGCGCCATCTGGTTGCTAGGACGGAAACCATTTCTGTCAACAAACCGATGGTGCTCTTAAGCCTAAAAGCGGCAGAATCGTCGATCTAAATAAAAAAAAAACTTAGGCAAATTTATCACTCATACTTTCCTTAGAGGCAAGATGAGACGAAGCGAAAGACCGATGCCGCATTTGTGGCCAGCGAACGCTCTGAAAAACGCAGTAACAACGACGAAATCAGACCGAATCGAGGGGCCCAGCTTCGAAGGGCGCCGCCATGTTTGTCGCCGCGGGAAGGCAACTACGTGAATCTGCAATTTTTTTTCCGGCGGCAGAAATCGGTCCTGTACCAATCGGTGCTCCTGTATATTAGTAATCAATTAAAGATTTGTGCGACGAACTATATTTTTTTGTATTCAATAAGGGCGTTCGCGTAAAGCTTGTGAAGGAACCCTCAAACCCAGACGCGCGGCATGCGTTCCTTACTTGAGAAGAGGCGAGGAGAGCTTTCAGAGTAAGCTGGCTTCCTCCATCGAGGATTTGCGGAAAGGAGGCCACACGTAAGGTTAGCAAGACTTCGAAGGAAAGGAAGCTTTCAGAGTTTGGGCAACTGCAGCACATTTTTGAGGATCTCTCGATATTCAAGGATTCAAATCTGTATAGGCTGTAGGTAAAGCATGTCAAGTGTTTTTGCACTAGAATTTAAAATAGTGACGTAATCTACGATTGAATTTTGCCCTTCTCAATGAACCGGAGGAGCGCAGAAAAACTCAGCGTGACGTCACGGAAGGTATGACTTCAAATTAATGCTGTCGTCAGCCACACCCTGCCCTGACTCGTTAGACGCTGCCAGGAACTCTCGGCAGGGTTTGGTGGCAGGCGTTTGTGCGTTAGAAATGTACCGATACCATCGACGACGTCATCATGCCACCCCCCCCCCCCCCCCCCCCACACACACACACACTTGGCGCTGTGCGCTGCGGAGAAGCTTGAAGGGCGGCCGGAGTTTAATCGGTTGTTACTTCGCTATATCAAGTGCTAGCCGAAAAAGATTTCGCATGCTTTACCTGCAAGCTTCACACATTCGACCGTCTTGAGCTCGCTGATTTCTACAGCGTCCTGGATGATCTCCATCGGAACGGCTACACGAAGAACTTTATCCGACGGGTGGTCCGACAAAGGACAGGATACTCTACCCAAGTCACCAATGCAACCGGCATCGCTTCCGGCAACATCTACGAAATCCTCTTGTGCTGAGTTTTCCGCCAGCTAAATCGGCATGTAGAAGAATTTTCCACGAAGGCTTCGCCAGCACAGGAACAATGTCTGTAACTTCGACCGGGAGCGACCTCAGAGCACTCCCAAGACATGGATCACTGCATCGATTTTGAGAACGTCTCGAGGTCGTTGACACCGGGCCCAACCAACTGAAGCTGTACAGATTTTAGCGCACCGGCATGCACAAAACACAATCGGAAACGTCAACATATCTGAAGGCTGCCTTCCATCACCGCTTGTTAATGGCTTTCGCGGCAGCGCGAAGCCCGTTCCCGGCCACCCCGCGAACACGCATTGTTCGCACCCCAACTCGGGTGACTCACACGGCGGCGACCCCTTTTCCCCCAACTGCGCCAGTGGTCCTCTTGCCCCATCCAGTCAACCTTGACGAAGGTCGGTCTCTCCTCACAAGAAAAAGGTCGGAGTATAGCGTTAGTTTCTCACTAAATCGTCCCCCGACAATGCGGATCTCTGCCGAAATGTTGAAGTTGCAGTCTCTACGTACTACGAAGAAGTGACGGAAAGCTTGTGAAGTGTGACGTGAACTGCCGCCGCAAAGCCTCAACATTCCGGGCGCACCTGAAATTTGCGAAAACGTACCGAGACCTGGGCAATCGTCCTGAAAAGCCAACAGAAAACAGTAAACAGACCCCTGATTGGGTGCTGTCTAAAGAAAATTTCCCCGAAGTTAGAAAGGGTGGTTGGCTGACGCAGTAATTTGTCGTTACTCGGGACCTTTCAGGTTACAGAACGCAAGTTTAGGTCTCATTCGGCGAATACTTTTTCCCTGCGAACGAACTACGGCCTTTTTTTTTCTCGGTGATATATGTGGCACACACTGTCTTGTTTGTTAGCAAGAACAGTTTATGAACCAGACATTAAAGCACAGATGGTCGCGTTTCGAGTATTGGTGGCAATATGCAATACTATCGGAAGAGGGCGGAGTGGGTGAGGGAACAAACGCGGGTTAATGACATCTTAGTTGAAATCAAGAGGAAGAAATGGGCTTGGGCAGGGCATGTAATGCGAAGGCAAGATAACCGCTGGTCCTTAAGGGTAACGGAGTGGATTCCAAGGGAAAGCAAACGTAGCAGGGGACGGCAGAAAGTTAGGTGGGCGGATGAGATTAAGAAGTTTGCGGGGATACAGTGGCGGCAACTGACAAAGGACAGGGTTAATTGGAGAGACATGGTTTGCTCCCTTTGCTCTGCAGTGGGTGTAGTCAGGCTGATGATGATGATGTAATACTATCATTCGTAAAAGAAAAAGAAAGTTACAGAGTGGAAGTCAGATGGAAGTGCCGCTTAACCGCAGCGGAAGCCAGCGTACGATACTTTTTTGTGACGCTTGTGCGTGGTTTCCTGTAGGGGCTGATTTATGGGTCACTTCTAGAGGGGGCGGTTGGGGCGTGGAGAGGGAGGAGGGGCGCAGTCCCATTTGAACCATGTATTTAGGGAACT
Source organism: Amblyomma mixtum (assembly GCF_055824585.1). Lineage (NCBI taxonomy): Eukaryota > Metazoa > Arthropoda > Arachnida > Ixodida > Ixodidae > Amblyomma > Amblyomma mixtum. The sequence goes on along the minus strand of NC_143013.1, from coordinate 265,337,333 downwards.
TTTTTTTTTGTTGAAAATACGGGGTGTACCTAGTTAAAATTTAGCGCATGATAGGAGAGGGAAGCGACAGCCCCCCCCCCCGCCCCTTATGAAACGCCCTTGGTTTCTCGCTTGTTACGGTTCCAATCGTTTGCCCTTACATGACGAGTGTGCTACAAAGCTTTAACCAAGTAACACTGTCATAAGTTGATGAAGGTCTGCTAGTAGAAGAAACATTGACGAGGTATTGTCGGATACAACTCAAGGACGAAGCAGCCTTGTCCTGTCAAAGGGCCTCCTCCCAGCCAATGGCGTCGCACCGATTCTCTGAACCTGCTAACGCTACAATGCAGGTAGTGGCGTTCTAATGCAGGGAGGGGACTATACCCCAAAATGGAGGGAGGGGGCTATCCCCTTTCTTCTGCAACTCCCTGTACTGTCACACTAGCAGGCTAATGAGAATTGGCCGACGCCACTGGCTGGAAGGGGCTCCTTTGACGGGGCAAGGCTGCTTCGTCCTTGAGTTGTATCTGACTATAGTGCAGCCTCTCGGTTTCTACCCCGCGAATGTGTAAAGTAGCGGAGGAATGTCTCGAAACATACAACTGGACTACTTAATCCAACGGTCCCTTTGTTTCACCGCGCTTCTGGCCCCTGCATGTTGTCAATTCTCTCTTGTGACCGATTGCAACTAGTACTCAACAGCAAGCAAGCTACGACGTATTCTATCGGGGACGAAAGTGACTGACGAACTGACCACGGCTCGGAATTTAGAAGGCGCGTCGTTATTTTCTCCCCGATAGTACATGTGAAGGATACTGACTTTTTCGGATAAAACCGAAATTCAGAACAATGAATCCGTCGTACGTTTATCGCTTTTTTTTTCGTTGCAACCAAAAGACTGAATCCCTATAGTTTCTGCCACTCCTCGAGTCCTCTGATCGTGATGCGTAAAGTTGACAGAAGCTTCTAGGTATGGGCTGCACAGGATTTATCCTGCTGGCCGTGTTTACGCCCTTGATAAACAAGATGCGTGCATCTGCAAACAAGCCAAGTCCTGCGCAGCCCGCCTACAGCAAACTTGTGTTATCTTTACAGATCACGGTCAGAGTACCCGCGAAAGGGATGAAGCCGTGTAGGCTCCCAAAGCACCGCCGAGAAGCGCTGCTGCTTCTGACAGGGAGCGCCATCTATGGCACAAAAATAGAAACTATGGATACCCACTGCACGCTTTATCCGTTCTCCGCCGCATTCCATTTCTTCTTCAGTGCATATGCACAGCTCTCTCGTACAGCGGCGCGTTGCGATGTACCGTCTGCAGTGCGGATTCAAAAAGCTCTGCCATGTTGGCAGCTATTTCGGAAAGCGAACTTGATTAAAGGGGAAAAGCTCATTAATCACGTGTACTCTGTGGAACAGACGATTGACAACGACGAAGCATGACTAAGCGAGAAATGCGTCTCACAAGTCAGCGATGACATCGTTTACGACGTGCACACCGAGTTAGATATGTCATATTTTACGCGCTCAAAATAGCGAACATTCCATAAGCACTGCGAAACAAAGCCGTGCAATCAAACGATAATCTCCGTTGTCTACTATGAGACGTATGCTTTAGTTGTTTCGATATGGCATTCTTTGACAGCGCCTCTCCTGTGTGCTTTTTTTCTGCTGCTGTATACTCGACATGAACCATTACCAGCGACATCGCCACTGTAAGGCCGCTGCTCATTTCCAGCTGCAACTACTGTGTAGGGCGCTGCCCTCGCGGCAGTGGCTGTCCATTGTGAACGACAGCACCGCCGCTACCTTCAGGGCACCCCCCACCCCTGTCCCCCCTTATGCATACGCTAACGTCGGAAAGGCGCCCGATGGCCCACAGCGGCCTTGAAAGGTCACCGCTCATTTCCAGCTACCTCTGTGCAGGGCGCTGCCCCCGCGGAAGGGGCTGTCCACATTATGAACGAAAGCCCCTCCAAGCACAGTGCAGTAGGGAGTTGGTCTTTTGACGCACTGCTATCTTCACGGTGTCTCTATCAATTTGTGGGGGAAAACAGGAACCCTTTCTTGGCTGGTTTGCCGAGCAGACAAAGAGAGCCCAGGAAAGGACGATTAGAGCGTTTTTTTGGCGACGTGGGGAACGACATGTATTCCTCACTTTTATCCGCCCGCTCATCGATCACTCTTGTCCGAGCGCCCCACCGTCTGTGCCGTACCGGCTTCTCTCTCATCTATTGTTTGCACAAGCACTGAGGACAGGGGGTACGCATCTGTACCAAGATCTTGACTTGCAGTGCGAGTGGAGAGGGGGGCGGCGGTGTGCTTGGGACCGGTCGGAAGGAGAGCTCCAACGGGAGAGGATGTGCATGCTCTTTCCGACGAGAGTGTGGTGTTGTATTTGTTCTTTATTTTTGTTTTCTTAGCGAGACCCTGGGTTTGAGGCTGAGCTCAACCCACGGGGTAGGTCAATGATTGGAGAATTGATGTTTGGGGCGGGCCACTGAAAATCACCGCCCCATTTCTTCGTTTGTTACGGTTATAAAAACCGAAGTAAACGGATGGAGACCAGCCTGAGCTGGGGCTCCATGCTTAGCATGTAACATTCTGCTTCTTAGGCTCTAACCTACTAGGTAGAAGAGTGAAGTAGCGCAACGTTTTTTTTTTTTGTAAATTCATTTCTGCTGTTCCCAGTTTTGCTCCTTGTACATGTTTGCTGTAAATATATGCTCTTCTATCTGTTAAATCTACAAGAACGCCTCCTGGTCTTCCCCCACGCCGAATTAACCAGAGGAAGGGTTTGGGAACCTTCCGTTGAAGAAACGAACAACTTTATGCCATCTTTTCGCCGTGCCTTTGAAGCCCCGCCTATAGACATTCTAGGCACTACACTCTGTCTCTAACTTCTGACTTGGTTCTTTGTTTGACATGTCTTAGCTTGGGACGATCCTTTTGGACGACAAGCAAAGGTAAGCAAAAGCAAACTACAACTGCGACAGGCCTCAGTTACACGATGACCCAGGGTGGGCCGCTGCAATCGTAATGGGCTTCTGTTACACGACGACTCACGGTGAGCTATGATAAATGATTCTCACCGGAAAAGTACGAAATAAACCTCCTTTTTACTAGACAAGGTCGCACTAGCCTCCGCACCGATACTCTAATACATACTCTTGTGCATACTTCAACACAGTTAAACACTCATTTTCTGTCAAATCGATTGCAGAGTAGAATGAATTGCCGAAGTGTGTAGTGAACAGCCCGAATGTAGAAGCGTTTGTTGATAATTTCATGCCTGCTTAGAGTCAAGCGACTCCGCAGTATTAAAATAAATAAATAAATAAATAAATAAATAAATAAATAAATAAATAAATAAATGAATAAATAAATACCAATAGCATTCGTCCGTCGATCCATCCGCCATTCGTTCGTCAGCCCGTCAGTCTGTGGGCCCAGCGATTGTACCATTTCCTGACCCCCTACCAGGGGCAGATTTATAGGCGACTCTTGGAGGGGGATTTGGTGGAGGGGCGGGGGACGGAGGGGGGGGGGGGGGGGGAGGGCATCCTTATTCGCGCAATAAGTTCTCGTACATCCATCGTCGAAGAAAATGGGGTTTCCTTAATCTTTTCATTCAAAATTTTTAGCTCAGGAGGGCGCCACCCATATATACCCTTCAGTTCATCACTGCCCGCTTTCTCTCTCTTCTCATTCATCAGCCATCTGGTCATTACACAACCCTATTTGGAAAATGCAGAAAGATACGGCTTTCCGATTCTAAGCAGACTTCAGCATCGAACACGTCACCTACCCTCGTACATCGTTGGACATTTGCGCGTTCTGCAAAAAGAAAGAAAAAAAAGATGACGTTCTTATAAGGGTAGCTGTTTGGGCAAGTTGGTATACCATGACAAAAAAATAGCCCTCGAAAGACAGGACATTAGCGCATGTTGTTTCGTTTTCTTTTTGTCCTGTCTTTCGAGTGCTACTTTTTACGACGTTCATATATTTGCGCTTTGATGAGCTCCTTTTTTTTTACATACTGAGGGTCCCCCCGTAGCGTAACTATATGTATTGGAGGGATTTATCTGACGGGTAGAAGCAGCGGATGATTGCCACTTACTATATTTGATCGAACTAAAGCAAGAGTAAGAAGGAAAGAAGCACGGGAAGAGGATGAGAAGGGGAGGGGGTGGTCACGAGATCGACGACTGCTGAGTAGATGTCGCATTCCAAAGTGTATTGTGGGACCGTGGCAGTAGCCTCAAGCAGCAAAACAGACATCGCAGAACGAAACGAGGCAGCATCAACGAGCGACTATAGCAAACTGCTAGGCAAGCTGGCCTGTTCACTGCGGGTACCAAGAGTAGGGTTTTTCCCTTGGCGCAAAAAGAAAAAAAAAAGTGCTGGCAAGGTGGCCGTAAACGACAGCTATAAAGTGTCGAAAGAAACGACAAAAAAAATAGGAGGGCTGATCTATTTTTTCTCTTTTTTTTTTGAGCGTAAGGTGAGAGGACGACGTAGAAGAGCGTTCGGAATGTGTTCGGGGAAATGTTCTGGGCAAATTGAATTGCACGAGAGCCTCACTGCCAACGTCGACACCTCGAATGCAACCCCGTGAAGCTCTGTCTTTGTTTACTTGATCAATTTGTCGATTGAGCGAGCAAAGAAAACTAAAAAAAGCGCAGGAGTACACAGGCAGACAAAGCTCCTGACCTGGGTCTTCGTGTGTAGTCCCGAACGGAAGTGAATTGCGTTCTCTAGAGCGTGGGTCGGGGGAAACAGGGTTGGAGTGCCCAAAAGCCCCTTCGCCGTGCTGCAGCCTTAGCACTACACTGATGAGAGGAGAACATTGGAAGCGACCGTGAGACAACTGGACTCTCGCCCTCTCTCTGAAGAAACTCTACTAGGCTCCAGGGCGAAACGTGTTGATTGGTGGCGTGTGACGAAGGCCGTGTTCAAGTTTTTGTGTGAAACAGGCCTGGATACCCGTCTGCGACCGCCTATGCCCTACCTAGGAGTACATGGTTTACACAGTTTACATGGTTTACATTTGTGTTTTCGTGGAGCCCCTACTCCAGTATGTGTTAATGACATGTGTCGGTGTGTGTGTTCAAGACACGAGTTTCACGTGCGTCTACTCACCGCGATGCGAGCGCCAGCCAGTGTGTGTGTGTGTGTGTGTGTGTGTGTGCGTGCGTGCGTGTGTGTGTGTGTGTGTGTGCGTGCGTGTATGTGTGTGTGTGTGCGTGTGCGCGCGCGCGCGTGTGTGCGTGTGTGTGTGTGTGTGTGTGTGTGCGTGTGCGCGCGCGCGTGTGTGTGTGTGTGCGCGCGTGCGTGTGTGTGTGCGCGCGCGCGCGCGCGTGTGTGTGTGTGTGTGTGTGTGTGTGTGTGTGTGTGTGTGTGTGTGTGTGACGACATCACACATGAAACTCATTGTATTATGCCATCATCAACCTTCATTCGCACTTTCCCTCTCCCCAGTGTGGAGTAGCAGGCCAGGGCCATGTTACCACCGGCCGACCTCTCCACCTTTTCCTCGTTAAAATTCATTTCTCTCGCTCTTAACACTATACCCGCGGCTTGAGGCGACGCCGCGGAGGACGGCTTAATAACCGGAGTTAATTTTGTTCAACTGAAGTCGATAAGTTGCTTCAGAAAATCTGTGACAAAACAGCGCAGGTTGCGACCCTTCAAGATAAAGTACTTATATTAGAGTCCGAAATTCAGCAACACAATGACTAATTAATCGTTTTTGATGACCGCAATCACCAATCTAATCCTGCTATTTTTGGTATAAACCATCACGACCAAAAAATGATAAACTTGACCTTGCATAAAGCGGTTGTGGAGGATCGTTTTTTGGCGACACTATAAATCAATCATGCAACTATCGACAGGATACACTGTCTTGGAAAAAATCCTGGGAAAAGTCTATTAAAAAAAAAAGACAGAAAAGACCAGTATTGTAAGATACAAACAAGAATTGATTTAATTTGTGTACGTTCAGAATTTTCTAGAAAAGGAGGCTGTGCTTCGCAATACAAAGCAGCTTAAGGCACAAAGCTTTCCATCGAAAATTATTATAGTTTGAACACGCGCCGTAAGAGAAAACTTCTGTGGCAGAGTGCAAGCACTGAACGGGCAAGCACTAAAAAACGTGCTTTCCTTCTGCATGACAAACTGAGCATAGACGGTAATCTTTATGCCTGGGACGACACATTGAATAAGCGCATTCTTATCAAGGAGGCTAGTATGTAAATCGCAAACTTCACCTTGACAGGGCGCATGCTCCGTTTCTGAACAGATGAAGGTATTAAATTTTAATGCCAGGGGCCTGGCAAAAATAAAGCTTAGCAACTTGAACTACTGCTTCTAAAATATGACCCGCACGTCACCATCATAACTGAAACTTGGCTGCATGATGCTATTAGCGATTAGTCCTAAATACCACCCTCTTTTCAAACCTTCCGACGTGACCGTCTATCGCAAGGGAGTGGATGATGATGAAATATTTATCGTAGTACAATTAGAGGGTGGGGAGGAGGAGGAGGGTGGTGCTTTAGTGTTGTACTCGATCCATTGCCTCAAACTGCTACTTTCGCTCGTTCAATAAGTTGACGTTGATATCCTGCGTTCGAGCTAGGCAGCGCTGCCTCCAACTGGTGCTATTATTTTGAAGAACACATTTGCTGCGAGCGTACTTACACAAATTCAAGGTCATGAAAGCCTGTCTTGAAGGTCGACTGTTGGGGTCACGCCATTAATGTGTGTGCAGTGTATCAACCTCCGCTGGCCTTCTGCAGTTAATTGCATCGCTGTACGATTATACGCCCGAACCTGAACACCGGAAGGTAATTATGGCAGGGGATTCCATGAACTGGAATAATAAGCCATAACTTCATTTACCTGACAGCCCTCTAATTGATCTTATGACAAAATGCGACGTAGAGCAGGTTGTACTTGAGAACACCCGTGTGGCAAATGATAGTGGTAAAATTTTGGATCTCATCTTTATCAGCAATGATATTTCTGAATATGATGTACACGCAGAAAATGGCGTATCCGATCATAAACTGGCGTTGTTCTCATGTCGGCTTGCTGACAGTGCGACACAATAGAAGCTAGAGATTAGAATTCCTATGGTGATGACCAATCTACTCTTAACGAAATTTAGAAATTGACGGACGGACAGACGGACGGATATATGGATGGATCAATGCATTTATGGGTACCGACGTCCCCTTGTATCGGGGCGAAGGCCACCTTGCCCCGTAAATAGAGTGGTTAATTTTTTTTTAATTTGTAAGTGTTCACCCCCTTTTTAATCTTGAACCCTGTTCAGTTCTTTTGTCGTTCCCCGGCATTTTCTCATGTTGTAAGCTATATTCGATTTCTATGACGCTTGCTGCAATTTCTACATTCTGCTTTTGCGCCACCAATACAACAGTATTCTCTTGCTTGTCTCTGCAACTGATGTGATATGCTTTCACTACCCCTTAAAGGGGCCCACAAACACAATCTTAGTTGACTGTTTTGCCTGTTGGTCGCATACAGTGAGTTATAAAGGTGCTATTAGCGTCGGTACTACCGCGTATATTCCGTTTTTAACATTTTAATGTCCCCCCAAAAACAAATTCATGGCTCTGATGGGGCCGCCACACAGTGGCGGGTTTGAGCAACGGATATGACATCACCTGGCGCGAGCTTGATGATCGGACAAACAGTAAATATAAGCAAATTGTGTGAATAAATAGAGAAACATTTTGTCACCTGTCTGCGTTTTATATTAGATCAACAAAAACAACTTGTTTGTCTTAGATAAAAGCCCTGCAAAACAAGTAAAATAAAAATACACCACCAGGGGCGCTCTGGCATGGAAACGACGCCGCCAGTCTCAGCAAGAACGAGTTACAGAGAGCAGGCAACCATGGAGTGCAAACTTCCGCGACGTGCTCTGGCAGGCTGTTTTGATTGGTTGCGCCAGGTGCCGTCATAGGGAGAGCGAAATAGGAGTGGGAAGCCCCGCCAAAATCGAGTTGAGGGCAGCGTTTTGTTAGCTTGTATTTTGAAATTTCGTCATTGAATAACTCCCGTTCCTGTGCATCGATTCCTGTAATTCTTTTTAAGTCAGCGTCTGTGTGACATAAAGAACCCACCTGAAGTATTGCCAGTATCCCCCCAAGCAGTGTTTCGCAGCCCCTTTACACCCAGAGCTACTGGAAGGCCGAAAATGTCCTTTCCGACATCTGTCCAACTAGCGCCATCTGTCGGTCGCCAGTAGCAAAAACCTCATAACGCAAGCGGATCTTTTGACTTGAGATTGCGAGAAAACTATGAAGTACGGTGAGATATGTGCGCCAACATGCTGATAGTGATGCCCTACTCTTCCTATGCGCTTCAAAATCTTATACTTTTAAAATTATTCCAGCGCTCGGAGCGAACAATTTCAGCGACCATGTATAAGACCAAAGGGGTGTGCGAAGAATTCAAAAATTCCCGCTGCAGTTCTTAGTGTTAAAGTGCCCTGTGGCACTTGGTGGCAAACCTGCAAACTAAAAATGCTTGTCCTGATTTTCTGGGCTTGACGCTGTGGTTTCCCTGCTTTTTCTTTTTTTTTTAGAGGGGCAGAGAACAGTGCAAAGCAAGGGACACATTTCCGCTATATACGGGCCTCCCTATCTCTCGCAAGTGATCTTCAAAAATTACACTACGGGAACTTTTTGCGCGCAACCAGGAAACTCTTGCACAACACAGTATGCTTGATGCTAAACCGAAACTGGTCGTTATCACACGTGGAATCACTGTCACCTGCATGGATCATATGAGTGAATTGTGAATGGAAGTAATTCTGCGAGCGCTAACTGCTACCGAATGCGCTGAAACACCGCTAACCACAGATAGCTTAGCGATATACTTCTTTGTTTAATTTAGGCACCCCTCTGGTTAGCACGCAGTGTGAAAATTCATAAGGAGCACATTCCTGGATAATTCCAAATTGCATGTTATGCAGATTTGGCATAGGTCAGTGCCATATACATGGATAAGGTATCCAATTCGAAGAGCGGCAGTGTATATTTTGAGCAGTTGTTTATTTTCAAGGTTATATGTGAAATTCAACATACTAAGGATTTCATAGAGCCGTTTGATTTCTTACGGTATTCCTACGGTGAGCGCCGAAAATCTATGGTTAATCTATCTGCTTTGTGCTATTTGGTAAGGAGACTTTCTTGCAGTTGGAAGCAGTGTTTTGATAAGCGGCCTTTACATAAATGCGGCAGAAGGCCACTCCAGTCCACTTTTTGAGGGAAGTGCAAAGACGTCGAGGAAGGGAGGAGAGGACGAGTCACACCTTTCCTTATAAAAACCTACTCTTTCCCTGAAAAAGTTGACTGCAGTCGACTTCAGTCGCATTCACGTAACCGCAGATATAGTCAGCTTAACTACGGATCGAGTGGGGCAACGCTGGAGACACCTGACAACGGGAACGGAACTCCGTGTACGTCCGGGGCCATTAGCCCCACACTAAGGAGCGCAGCACGATGCGCCAAGAAGAAAAATACACTACGTATGTGTGTACCATCGATAGAGTCAACATCGTCCGTTGAGGCGGGCAGGCAGGCCCACTACGTCGTCATCCATGTCTGCAGCGAGGCGGCCCCATGAGAGTGGACCCCGTCCTTATATACGAGGCCTAACAAGCGGCCGCTTGCACAGTTGAGGGAAAGCACTGAGCACACATGTCCCTGCAGTCCCCCTGAGCGCGTCGCGTTCTTTTCCAAGCGTGTATGTATGTATACGACCGAGCGCGGGACAATGTGTGCACGGGGTTCGACGCTGTCCCTCTGAGTTATACACGATTGTGTGCACTGCAGCGTAGACTGCAGCAACGTATTTCGCAATCACAGCAAGCTCAAGCATGCAGTTTGCCTTCACGTGCAGTCGCTTTTCGAAAGAGCTGAAGAGCCCTCGATCGTCACTCGTCAAAGTTGTCGAAAGTTGGCACATCTTTGGCCTCCTGATCGTCTTGTTGAGCACAGAACGAAGCCAACGTCGCAAAGCTGCTCGCACGATGAGGCAGTCTTTCCTAGCGTGAACTAACCTTTGCATAGAGTCCAAGACAGGCTTTCAAGAGCAGTGCACTGAACTAAAGAGACTGTGAGCCCATGTGCGCTCATACACGAAAGAGGGGGCGAACACGAGGAGTGGCGGCTGCAGTTCGCGTCTTGGACGCTGCCGCCGCGGCGCAGCGTCTGTGGGAGGCAATGCAGGTCCGCGAGAGGGGATTGCCGCCTGCGCCGGCCGATCAGATTAGCTCCCCGGGAATCCGCGAAATTCGATAGTGCCGGGATTAATGGCCGGTCCATGTCGCTTCATCGGGTCGGGGCTCGCCTGGGCTGCTGGCGCTGCCTCCAGCAGCGGTGCCTGCCCCGCCGCTCTTTCCTTTTTCTTCCTAGTTACGCCTTCCTCCTCAACCTCTCTTCTCGGACAATACGACGTCTCGTCCCTCGCCCTCTGCACGTAAGACAGGTCGGGAGAGCCATAGGAACTGAAGGAGACCCCCTGCCTCGAGTCTGCCTTGACATGCTTGCCGACCAATCTTGGGCTCGGCGTTGTATGACCGTATAGTCTCGGTTTCTTCTCTCCTAGCTACGTGTACACAGATAAAAGGAGGTCCCGGAACGAAAATTCCTCTTCCGCTGCTGCTGTCGCGAGTGGAGTGGTCGTGTCGCTTAATGGGGGCGCATTTCGCGGAGGGATGCCATGCCACTGCATAGTTAGGCATATGCGTGAAGCCAGCCGGCGGAGTTGGGAGGGAATTAAGCGTTCGCCCTTACAGTGCGCCCGAGCTGCGCATGCCGATCGCAGCGGCGTAACACAAAGCCTAAGCCTAATGAGAGGGCAAAATGTTCTGTTGATGTGCGGCCGCCTGGATCCGCACTCTAAGCACGAATACGCCTATATGGGAGTGAAAAGGGAGTAAGCCATTCTCTAACTCCATTTTATGAAAGGGGAGTGCGCTAGAGGACGGCTTATTCCCTTTTTACTCCGTTCCGTTTAGGGCGCGAACGCTCACCTCTTCCGCGTTGTCTGTGCGAGAACATCTCGAGGCACGAGCTTCCGTGACATTGCCGAACCCGTCCAGTCTCCGTGTACTGTTGCCGGCCGTCATATTTGCTTCCGAGGGGCGCGCGATGCCTCGAAGAGTTTATATATCTGATTTCGGGTGTTGGATTGGTTGCAAAACATTTATTTCGTCAGAACAGGCAAATTGCGGGGTCGGAACGATGGTGGCTATCTTCCCTCCAACTGCCGGTGACGAGCATCGCGCATCCTGCGACAATCTGGGCTTCTGACCTGAGCGACCCCGCGCTAAAGATGCCCTGAAGCTCTCTGCTCGTCATCATCGCATGAAAAATGTACACAACGACTGGCTGGAACCAGTTCCTCTGCAGTGCCACGTGTGATCCTGCGCACGGTGGTCAGTGGCGAACATAACACTTGCTCTCTACGGTTGATGGTTTATGGGGGTTTAACGCCACAAAGTAATTCAGGTTATGAGGGACGCCGTAGGGATTCTTAAATTTCGACCATATGGGGTTCTCTAACGAGCACTGACATCGCAGAGTACACAGGCCTTTGGAATTCCGCCTGCATCCAATTTCGACCGTCGCGGCCGGTATCGAGCCCGCGTCTTTGTGGTCAGCATCCGAACGCCATAACCACTGAGCCACCGCGGTGGCTCATAACACCTGCTCTCTACGGAGTATTGAATCAAGCTTAGCTTTATGATGGCATGCATTTACTGGAAGCAGTGAGTGGGGAAATGGGGTATCGAAGATCCACAACAAGCCACTGGCCGTTCACTTGTAGAAGAGTAAACGTTTGGGAAACGTGGTGAGACAAGCTTTGCGAAGGCTGGCGAGGCAGGAAACACCACATGTAAGAGGACAAAGAAAATCTGTTGTGCGCGTTGGTTTTTGCTGCGCCAGTCTTCGAAAAGTTGCCCTTCAAGATCATACTGGGGTCTATGTGACACCTGTTGCTCACTCACATTCAGGCTCTCACTGTCTCCAGCTCTAACCCCATGGAAGAGTGAGATACCGGACAATAGTTGGCCGTCCATTATAAACGGCACATCCTAAACCGTACAGATACATTCTGCAGAGAAAGTTCACGGAATGGGCTTAAAAAAAAAATACACTCTGCAAATTGCCTGCTGATTGGAAAACCGTTAAGGTCTTTCGGATCCGGCGATAAAAGCTTACCTGAAAACTACAGAACAATTTCTCTCACGTACAAATGTTGCAAACTACTTGAACATAGCTGGTCAAATGTTTAGGGGAATCCCCCAAGGTGGAGTAAATTTGTAATAAGGGAGTAATTACTCATTGGCATCCACCCAAGCGCAGCCATACGGCTACAAAGGAAAGCTATACAGCTTTCTCAGTCCCGGTTAGCTCAGTTGGTAGAGCGACTGCTCCGGTGTAGCGGTGGTCCCGGGTTCGAACCCCGGACCAGGACGAATTTTTCCTTAACTAGGAAGTTTCTGAGAAAGTTGTATAGCTTTCCTTTGTAGCCGTATGGCTGCGTTTGGGTGGATGCCAATGAGTAATTACTCCCTTATTACTTGAACATAGCTTTCCACTTACTGAGTCATCGTGTATCTAACAATTTATTCTTTTCTAACCAACATGTATTTAGAAAAAGTATTTCATGAGGTACTCAATGCTTGAATTCACAAGGTCACACTGCATTTTTAAAATTTTTTCTAAAGCTGTTGACCATATTGAGATCAGCTGCTTCTTCATTAAAGTAACCTCCATCCGCCTTCCGAATTTCCTTTCAACTATAATAGTTATTCCTCACCCGCTTCTCTTTCATCCAGTGTGCCTCAAGGGAGCATTCTTGGGCCCCTATGCTTTTCCTATATTATACGTGTATTAACTATCTGCCACATAACATTTCATCACCTGTCAGAGTATTTGGCGACCACCTTGAAATTCAAAGTGACCTTCATGTAATATATAATAGGTGTTTTAAGAGGTAATGACCCTAAACTCATACAAGGGAATGTTGGTCACGTTTACCACTCACGTTCACGGCATCCGTAAGCATATATAGCCTTTCTAACTTCACCTATACTTAGAGATAAAGCTATAGTGTGAATCGAGTAATTACATATAAATAACCTCTCATCGTCTACGCACATTTCAGCCATTTGGGCCAAATCATGAAATACGTTATAGTTACGGCGCAACACACTAAAATTACGGAATGATTCCCGTAAACTAGATTATTTAATTCGTCCCCAGTTATAATACACTTCCCCTATATGGTCGCCATATATAAACTGTATACCTAGCCTGAACGTGTCTATAAGGATTCGAGTGAAATGTCTCCTTTGAAACAGGACATTACACTCAATTCCTTTGACACGTGTTGCACTGTCGCCTGTTCAACTCGTACATTAGTATTAACTTCACTTTTTGAATTTCAAACGCCCAATGCGCATGACTGGGCGACTTCATAATACTTTCACTTTCAAGGTCAATTTCGCGTAACGGAAGCTTTCATTTGAGCTGAATTTCCTCCAGCCATCAAACATTTCAATGCTCTCCCTGGGCAAACTGCTTCCGAGCTAGCCGTCTATCTTTTTGTGAGAAACTGCTGAAACAATTCACGTATCAGGCCCGTGTACTGTGCGATGTCAGTGCACGTGAACCCCAGGTGGTCGAAATTTCCGAAGCCCTCCACTACGGCGTCTCTCATAGCCTCAGTCGCTTTGGGACGTTAAACCCCATAAACTAAACTAAACTAATTCACGTATCGCTGAATCCATTGATCTGATTGATTGATTGCTTGCTTGACAACGTTTATTTGTGATCGAAACGTTTTCAATCAATCGGTTATGTTTTCTGTGTTTATTTCGTGCGTTTTTTGCTGCCACAAACATCTTGTCGTGCAGCGCATTTCCGAGAGCATTCGGCCTCCCGCATACGTGCGGCGTTCCGAGGATGCTTCGCCTCGGCTGAAGCCAAGGCTCGCCCGCAATGCTGCTGATCTGCTTTGTCGCTGGCAGGTTTATCATATATCTGCGCCAGGTGCTGGTGCAGGCGCGCAATATGCCGCGCCATATTTCAGGATGTTCTTAAGAGGCATTTCAACGCTGTTGATGCAACCAGCTGATCACAATGATACAGGAGGTTGCTATTCAGTTCGGGCAGCGGCTTTTTCTTCGAAGGAAAAGGCATTTCCGCTCCGTTTTCTCGCATAGATGTGCGCGAAAGGAAGGGGGCAGCGAGATTAGGATCAAGAGGCCGGGACCCGTTTAGCGAAGATTTATGGGCTGTTACGTGGCAGTCTTTCACTCCCATTGCTCCTGGGCAGGGAGGGAAACGGAGTGGGAAGATGGTGCGAGTGTAGCAGAGCGTTCAACTCAATCAGATTCGCTTCTGTGTGCAAGACCAAAGAATAATAGCTCTAGAACCCCCGTGAAAAAATCAGAATTTGCCTGCCGTTTTCGTACCCTGTCTTTCAAGTTTGCACTACCTTTAGGAGGTTCAGTTTAGCTGACGCAACAAACGAGAACCCCTTTTTCTTTTTTGGCGGGCAAATAAAGACGTTATTATAAAGATAAGATTCAAACACAACTGGAGTCAGTTTACAGATAGAAGATTTCAAGAAGGATGGCAGTATACCTTTCTTGTTCAGTCATACGGCTGCGCTCGTGTGGACGTTATTTGTTTGATTGTTTTTGGTTTTATGGGGTTCAACGTTACGAAGCGACTCAGGGCACTAATTATGACTACTTCAGTTCTTGTTTTTCGTCAATAACAGTAATAATAATAAACTGGCATCATAAGCAGCTGCTTCGACAGTCGAGAAATTGGAGGAGACACTTCAGCTCCGCCTTAAAGGTATGACGCGATAGCTTTAGTGGATTAATGTCCATTTATGCAGAATTGGTCCTTCTCTACTTAACATTCACAAATCTCTGGGAGTCCTCATACCTGGCGCAGAGGTTGTTGGGACTGGGCCTCCGAGCCAAGAAACGGTCGAGGTGACGGTGAGTCAAATGACTTTTATGTACAGTATGTACAAGGGCTTTTACATGATACAAGGGCCAAGAGCACTCCGGACTAGCACAAAGAAGAAGGGCGGCCCCGGCGGCGAGCGTAGCTCCGGCGTGATGGCTCTTTTGCTGCCCGTCTGCTGTGCGGGTTCAGCGCGGCTCCGTTTTTATGCCACCGGTGTCCGTTGCGGCAGCCAGCAGTTGAAATCCTCCAATCAGGTCACGGCACTGGCCACCATTCAAATTAGACGAATGGTCGAGAGGCTCCCGGCCGTTGAAGGCTTGCAGACAGGAACGGGCGGCCGGCGAAGCGCCGCAGGTGTTCGAGCCGACGGAGAGGAGGGGGAGGAGGAAGGGTCCGCGCCAGGCGCCGGTGAGGCGGGATGATTCACGCTGCAAGCCGCGACATGTCCGAGAGAGTCTGGGCCTGCTTTCAGCGCCGGCGGGCACGCAGCGCTGGTTTCCAGAGAGGCCAGCCAGCGAAATGTGGGCGCCGGCACAACAAGGTGCAGCAGTTGAGTGATGCGCTACTGTCCTGCGATGGCAGGTGCTGCCACCTGTGGGGTTTGTGCGACGCAGGTTTCTCTTGCCAAGCAGCCTCTCGTGACCAATCCTTAACAGCCACCTCCCATGCTGCGCAGCTCGCTTACAGTCCGGTGGGCAGGTTGTGATGACGTCACAGGTTACCTGACCTAAATGGCCCACCTGCCTCGTAGGTTACTTCTCTGGGGACCACCTGGCAGAGCCATGCCCGTGATTCTTCGCTAACAACGCCGACGCCGGATTTTCTGCGTGACGGGGCCTTCAACGCTACTGCGTTCTAGTCCCTGGATGGGCGTGGATATGCAGTCCGTGGATACGCAAGAGAAATGATCACACACCTTACTGAGGAGAGGGGGAAGAGATTAAAAGAACAATCTCGTCACGAACCCTGAGATGCTTTCCATAGCTCAGCACACGATAGGTTGGGAAACGTCCACTAGGGCTCCACCGACGACCTGAAATGTGTCCGCGCCTCACAAGCGCAGTGCGATAAGCCTCTGCAGCATGGAAGGCAGAGGCTGATCACGATTATCCTTGCTCGGCGTCAGCGGCAGGGACGTCAGGAGACGAGCGCCAGTCGCTTCTGTGAAGCAATGTATCGCAAGAAATTCACGGTCGCTAAAGTCGCTGAAGTGGTTGAACGGATAGAGGCGGTCCATCACACAACGCTTCGGCACCACGTTCACCGCACTGATATCGTTTGCACGTTCACCGAGAACCTCGTCTGCTCGTAAACAAACTTCACAAAGCCGCCATAAGATCCTATGTCCGCCATGTTTCAATCAAACTGGCTTCGTCGAGGAACACTCAAGGCAGCGTCGTGCTTCGCCATCTGTTGTCGGAACCGTCTTCACGTTTCTTCCGTTCGAGGCTCATCTCTGAAACGCAAAACAAGCCTATACTCTAAAAAATGCGCCTATATGGGGGTAAAAAGGGAGTAAACTGTCCTCCAGCGCTCACCCTTTCTTAAAAGGGCGTACGCTAAAGGAGAGTTGACTTCCTTTTTACTCCTTTTCTGCTTAGAGTATAGAGGGCCGCTTGGAGTTGTTGCTCGCCGGAAGGTTGACAAACCGCGGAAGACGTCACTGAGCTTGGCTTTCAGAGTGGCCTTTTCGGTCAATGAAGTTCTCCGCCTTGTCGCTTCCTGTTCCTGACGCCGCGTACTTTCCTCGAACCCCCCCCACCCCCACCCCCCCCCCCCACCCCTTGTAACCGAAATCGTCGGGAACCGGTCCTGTCTCATGTAGCATGCAGCCAGTACAGCGTAGGATCGGAGCGCGCGTCCCCCTTGGGATTCTTGTGGCAAGGTGCGTCAGCGACCCGTCGTTCCTCGAAAACGTGGAGGATCAGTCATTTCATTGTAAACGTGAACCCCTGCTTGCTCTGCACAATAGGAGGCAAAGCAGTGGTAGGTGCAGTTAGACTCGAGTTCAGGTCGTCCTCTTCGATGGAGATGGGGGTCCGTTTGGGCGCGACACGTCGCAGGAGGGAGATGAGATGTAGACGAACTTCTTCGCAGAAATGTACAGGTTGGTGTATTTACAAACTATTTACACTTATTATACACCGACCAGGGTGGTCGCTAGTATAGAGAACGATCGGGAGCGCCAGGGCAAAGCTCGTCCCTACGAAACTCTGTCCTGCCTGACCGACTTAACTCGCGCTAGGCGTAGCGGCTCCTCGTTCTTCGGAGCGTGGCCAGCGCAAAGCTTGGCCCTGTCCGTACTCCTGCGACTCCGACTCCACCAAGAGCCCTCTGCCCAAGTCTTCTCCTTTGGTGCCAAAACACCTCCTTAAATCCGTTTCTCCAGCATTCTGGAGACCATTTTAGTGACCAATCAGAGATGAGCTTCTTACAACGATTTGGAGCATTTTCTCTACAGTTGGACAGAACAATGACATGCCGGTACCCACGAGCTGGTTCGCTCGCAAGGACCGCATGCCTTTCAAGAAGCCGATCGCGCTTTTGCGCTTTTCTACAAACTGTAAAAACACACTGACAAGGCAACAAAATACACAAAAGCACAACTTCCACCAGCTGTGGCTCCAAACGCAGATACAGGGTGGCATCTGAGCCCTCTGGCCAGAAGCATAGCAAGCAGCGCTCATTACCCGCCATCCAGCAGCACGACCTCGCACGTGCACCCAACGGCCTTCCACGCGAGCTTCCCTCTTCAAACGTCCTTGAAGCTTTTTTTGACGCTGTTCGACGCCGCTCTCAGAAAGCCAAAAAAACTGACCCCAGGCAATGCGCCGAGGTTCGCAAAGCGCACGCACTGTACGCGGAGCGGGTCCCATTCCGGCGCCCCTCGCTGCCATTGCTACTATTACTTTTGGGGCCGGCAGCCCTCTGGCAGCAGCGTTTGCTCTGTTGGTTTTTGAACGGCCAGGAGGCGTTCGCCGGGGTGGGGACCACGCGAAAAGCCGCTTCGAAAATCTTAAGACAAGGACCAAGTCAGCGGCGCCCGGGGTGATACGTGGATGACCCACTGCCCGGCGGCCCGCAGACTCAACTGGTGTACCAGCATGAAACGAATGAACGATGATTTCTGCAAATATATAACGTACAAAATATTGGCCCGATGTTTAGGGGAATCCACCAAGGTCGGGTAGATTTTTAATAAGTAACAATTATCCATTGGCACCCACCCAAGCGCAGCCATGCTACTATAAAGGAAAGCTGCCATGTTGTTTCGGTTTCATCAACCGAGTGATGGCTGTGATGTGTAGTTGAACTGTAGGTCTCGTGAGGCATGAAAAGTCTGCAATATAAACGGTTACACATAGTTTTAACTCTCTACTGGAATTAAACCAGCCTGCGTCAAGATCTAGAACTGCGACAAACGACGCATCCAGAGTTATATTGCCATTTTTCCGTGCCTCACGTGACATAACGCTCAACTACACAGCACAACCATCGTTCGGTTGATGAAACCGAAACCGTAACAGCGTCAAAAAGAAATTCGCCATCATCATCAGCAGCCTGCCTACACACACAGCAGGGGCAGAGGCCTCTGCAATTAACCCTGTCCTTTGCAGGCTGCGGCCACCGTATCCCCGCGACCTTCGTAATCTCATCCGACCATCTAACTTTCTGCCTCCGTCTGCTATGCTTGCCTTCGCTTGGAATCCACTCCGTCACCTTTAAGAACCATCGGTTATCTTGCCTTCGCATTGCGTGCCCTTTCTAAGCCAATTTCTTCCTCTTGATTTCAGCTAGGATGTCATTAACCCGCGTTTGTTCCCTCACCCACTCTGCCCGCTTCCGGTCTCTTAACATTACACCTATCACTTTTTTTTTTAGTAGCTCGCTGTGTTGTCCTTTCTTCGTTAGCCCACGTTTCTGCCCCATAGGTGAGTATCGGTAAGATACAGCTGTTGTATCTAGGGTTATTAGTGAATTGCTATTCATGATCTAACAGAACCTGCCGTACTCGCTCCATCCTATTCTTATTCTCGTAGTTATTTCCTTCTCATGATACGGATCAGCGGTCACTATCTGCCCTAAGTAGACATATTCCCTTACCACTTCCAGCACCTCACTACCAATTGTGCACTGCTGTTCCTTTGCGAGGCTGATGAACATTACTTTGGTTTTCTGCATTTTAATTTTTAGACCCACCGTTCTGCTCTGCCTGTCTAACTCATTGATCATGCTTTGCAGTTCATCTCCTGAGTGGCTTAGCAAGGCAATGTCATCAGCGAATCACAGATTACTTAGGTATTCTCGATTAACTCTGTGGGTTCCTGAGTGGACACAGGCCAACACCCACCGCGGGTTCGAGCTTCGCGCGAGCCAGGGGCCCCGATCAGCCGTCACCACACACACCCTGGGGCACCGCGGCGGCGCACTCAACCTCCGCTGGGAGGAGAGCGATTCGCCGCAAAGAAATAGGCCTCCAAATTCACAAAGGAGACGAATTCCCAACTGTTCCTAACTCAGACCTCGGAACACGTGTAAAAGGCGGTGTATAGCATTGGCGAGATCGTGTCTCCCTGCCTAACACCCTTTCTAAATGGGATTTTATTGCTGACATTATGGAGGACTATGGTAGCTGTGCAGTCGCTATATATATATTCCAGTATTTTCACATGAGACTATTCGACAGCCTGATTCCACAATGCCTGCATGACTGCTGAGGTTTCAACTGAGTCAAATACTTTCTCGTAATCAATTAAGGCTATTTATAGGGGTTGTTTATTTTCTGCGGCCTATGCAAATACTACGGATTACTCCCTGTATACCAATGTCTAACGCATCATGTGAAAGAAGAAAGCACGCGAGCAAAAATTTGGTGTCTAAAGTCCGTTAATATTTCGCAAAACGCACAGACATGCTTGGAAGGTAATAAGTGTCATTCGAAGGCGTAGATTGAACATTGAAGTGTATTGGAGCAAACTGGCTGCATTGGACTTAATTTCAAAGGTGTCATGTTGACAAAGCCTGCAGGTTCGAGTTCTACAAATGTATACATCCTGTTTCATAATGCGTTTTACTACTGCAGGGTGGCCTCTTGTGTAGCACTGTGGTAAAGCATGTAATCTGATGATCTTTTCATGTTTTTTTGGTAGTGTTCCGTCTGACTTTCTGGCAAGAACTGCTTCACCAGCAATGAAATGAACTCAGTCAAGCTTTCCCGCCCCCGGCAACTTTCTTAAAAAATGCTCCTACAAATTGGTTAAGAGTTGTTGGCTTTTGTACTTCCACGGCCGGACTGAATGCATCGGAGTGCGCTCTCTCTTTCCGGCCTGCACGATGGGGGCAGTTGCCGCCTGCGGCCGCAGCTTGGAGGCGGCGCTGCTGCCCTGCCCCTCCGCTTGCGCCGCCGCGCTTCGGAATGCATGCGCGCGTATGCTGCGGCTTTTTCGGGCTCGTTAGGATTGCCGGACATGAGATAGCATGCGTGCAGAAATGTACCATAATCGACTTTCGCTTCCTAGGATCGTACAGGAGCAGTTGGCGAGCGGAAAAATAGTAACACAACCACTCCGCCACGCATTTCTGGCGAGTTGGTTTAACTAATTTTTCATTCTCGGTCATTGAAGGATTTCACTGCATCGCTGTGCGGTAAAGCTACCGGTAAACGGTAGCAGTGCGCTCAATATTAATAGTAAATAAAATAAGCTCTGACATTTCACTCAGTAAAGTGCACCGATCAAAATGCAAGATACCTTTTATTTACAGTACCAAAAATTTCGCAGCAAGACACAACAAATCTAGTATTACATGCGAGCTTGCTGGCGAAACATCACGACTCATTAACGTTTTTAAATGCTAAACAGCCTGTTACTGCTTCAAAAATTTGCCGTCAAATTAAGTGCGAATAATGCTTTCATAACACTAAACTGCTCATTGCTATAGCAAATAGCTTGAACATCGTCGTGCTCGCAGAGTAATTGTCCGTCACAATGCGGACAATAGTGAATCCACATGACTCTATAGCCGATATCACCTCTTTAGTCCATGCAAACAAGTCCCTTCCGCTGAGCTGTCTAGTGAAATAGTAAGCGCACGGTATTTTATAGTTGCTTGTGACACCGTGAAGTACAAAACACAATACTCGGTTTGCTAGAGTTGTCTTCGAGTTGGATGGCACGTTTTCGTTCGGTCTGTCTTTGAAGCCAAAGACTGTATCAGACTTTCTGTCATAAAGACATTTGGGCTTTATAGCAGCCTCGTCTATTATTAGAGACGCCATGTGCTGCTTGCTGCTCAGCATCGAAGCTTCCTGCACCAGCCTCTCTTGAACCGCAGAGCTTATCCCTGATGACGTTGGGGTTGGTGCCATGTATCGCTGAAGCGTGCATTTGGCTGGCAGCGTTAAAAAGCCAGACGTTCGGGCGTGGTCATAGCCTTCTGGCGAAAGAAATCGCCAAATCACACACTCGCGAATGATTTCCTCTGGGTAACATGGCCTCTACATTTCGTAACATTCCACTTGGTGCAGGAGAAATGATACCTTTTTGTCGCCTCCCTGCGAATTCGCCACTATCTTCTTTAGTGAAGAGTGGCTTTTGCTGGCACGGTAGTACTCAACCACATTCGTTTCAGCTGTAAGATCTCGCAAGACCTTCGTGTACCTTGAACGGCAATGAGTAACCTGCGAGCGAAGTCGCGCGATCATTGCGAGGTATCGACTTGCGCGCTCAGTGGCATCGTTCCTCGTTTGTGTGCTTATATCGAGCATCGTGCGCTTTTCAGGGGCATCGTTGGCTGGGCTGTGAACATCATGCTCCGAATCTTCTGTGTCTGCTTTCCGCTTGACTGGGCGTCGCGGAGGCACAGGTTCTCGATCTGTGGGATCTCTCCGAGCTTTCTTCGCGCATGGTGCCTTGTAGGAGGGGTATTCTTCAAAAACAGTAGGCACAGCCCCTGGAACCAGTTTCCTAATGCGACACCTAGAATCATAGTCACTCTCACGAAAGTGCTTGCAGCAAACTACAGTAGATGCAGATTTGTCATTGATCACCAGGTTTACCCTCGAAATGTTCTTCTGCCACTTAGCACACAGTTCACTATCACTGGGGAATTGGTGAAAAGAAACTCCGGGACTCTTACCGGACCGAGACTTACAAAAAGGAACACAGCAGTACACCATCGCGCGATGTACAGTTCAACGAGGCACTGGTTTACGGTATGTGAGGCATCACATACAGAATAGGTCAATCACGTCCTATGTGCCGCAAGCTTCTGTCCCCCGCTGTACAACGCATTCGCTTCAGAAGCCTACGAATAGCCGCTGAAGGGAAAAGGGTCAATGTACACCAAGCTCGTGACGCACAAACCGGTCACTTTCGGAGTACTCAAAAACTCGAAATTTGCAACAAACAAGCGTGCGCTGAAGCCTCGCGTCACGCTGTTGCTATGATGGCCCGACGGCTACGCGGGGAGCTGACGGAGGGTAGAGTTCCAGTGACTTTAACGGAGGGTTAGGGTGCCTCGATGCCAGCGCCGCCGTTCAGGGTGGTGCCATCCTTTGACCGCTCCAACGCCGCCTCTCTCTCTCTGCGGCGCCATTTTGAATCACGGCGGTCGGTCGGGCTGGTCTATAGTTGCGTGGTGCAAGCCGCTGAGCTCCCGTTTTTCGAGGCCCAGTGGCTGCGGACGATCGCTCGTGGCTTTATTTATTTGGACTAAGGAGCTTGTCAAGTCCACCGAGGTGTCATGGCGGGTTGTTGTGTGCCAATGTGCGCCGGGTCAACGCGTAAAGGCCTACGCTGCTTTCGCTTCCCCCGAGACTTCGAGCGAAGGAAAAAATGGGAAGCTCAAGTAAAGCGGGATCAGCCCTAGAGTACATTGCTTTAAATGTTACACCTCACTGTGCTTTTTTACCACTCTGTCCCGTTCTGCTATTTTGTGGTTTGCATCTTTTTTTTTATACTTTGTTTTCATGTTTTCCGGCGAAGGTTACACCCCACTGTGCATAACAACGTTTTTCCCCTAAGTCTTGTTGACTTATTTCGTGGTTTGAACCATTTTTCATGCTTTTCTTTTATGTTTTCCTTTAAGGTTACACCCCAAGGTACTATCAGCAAGAAATGAAATGTGAACATCACAATTAGGCAGCGAACAGCCAAACAAGATGCTCTTAGGCAGGCGAAGCTCAATACTGGCGCAGGTTACTTTAACATCAAAGAAGCGAAGACTCTTCTTGAGAGGTGTTATGCAACCTATCTTGTATTTCCTTTCCAAGAACTAAAATGTGGGTCTTTTTTTGTCGGCATCTCAGTTTACTTGTTCGCGTTTCATTCGTTGCTGATCGTATATGCCCCACTTTTCTGTCCCAATGTCTTGCTTACTTATATTGTAGTTCGTGTTTTTTTCATGACCTGCAATTACAGTTGGCATTAAATGAATAATTTGCATTGTCTTTTGTTTTGTTCTCTGTACCCTCTGCAAGAGAGTAGGCTGAAAAGCTATGTTACTTATTCGTCTTCATCAGTAATAAAGATCAACTTTTATGTAGGGGTTCTTTTTCGAACAACCTAACCCATCAGCACACAATTTTGTAGACAGAATAGGAAATACACGGATAGCCAGCGTTAAAAACCGCGTTTTTTTTTAAACAAAACCCTCTATGGTCGATTTTTTTTTTTCAAAAACGTGACTTTTCAATGTCGATTAATTCGATTTCGAATTTAAAATTTTCAGAATTACTGCTGTTTTTAATGACTAAAATCCACCCTTCTTTGAGCAGGTTTACATGCATGGTTTATTAATGAATACCGATTGGCTTGAATAAAATAAATGTGAAAAAATATGTGTAGAATTGTGTTTCACAAACTGAGGAATCGCAGGAGAGCAACCGATGCATATGTCCATGGCGCAAGCGAAGTGTGCATGCGAGCGCACGGAAGAACATTCGGTGGTTGTGCGCCCCTCATAAAAATGAAACGAGTGAGAAACTTCCAGTAATCCTTTATGCTATCGCCAACGAGGGGCGATTCGTTTTCTTTGGCCTCGAGAAAGAACACGCAGGAGCAGTGGCAACGTCGGTATACGGCGGCATCATTTGTATATACCAGCGACCACCCCATAATCAGATGTAATTGCGCCCTTGTGAGCAATAAACGGGCGAGCAACTCGCAGTTACCCTTTCAAAGATTAGAAAGCAGGCAGACACCAGTTTTTGCGAGCAGAAGAAACGGAAACAGCCCGCGCGACGATAGCGAAACCAGCCGCAACGCTAGGGCGGCTGACGACACGCGGGCATTAACAGAACGTGGGAATTAAAATCCAAAATATCGTGGAAAAAACAGAGGCAGCAATTTCTTCTATCCGCATGCAGCAGCAGCACTTGCCCGGCAACAGATCTTTAAAATATTAGCGCGTTTTTCAAACCAACAGATGGAACAGTAGATGTTCCACCTCGACCATCTGGGGCTGTAAAATTAAGTCATGCAATTACGTCTTCGACCCTCGGATGTTAAAATGGCTATTATGAGTGAAAAGATGTGCAGTGCGATGTTGATGAAAAAGATTGTTCTGGTCAAAAGCACTCTCACGCCCGCCGAGAGTAAGAGTGGCGCCGTTACACACGCTAGCGCAGCTGATCCCGTGTGATTCAATATGGCGGCGCCAGCGATGTTGTCTCCACCCTGAACGGCGGCGCTGGCATCGAGGCACCCTACGGAGGGTAGGCCCATCGCGCCCTCACGCGGCGAGCGGGGGCGCGAGGCGCTGAGAATATTTTCCCTTGCCGTTCAGGCGAATGCGCAGGCCGCAAGAGAGCGCGCTCCGCTGCATTCAGTCCGGCCGTGGTACTGCTTACGTACTGACGGCAAAACCGTGTAGCAGCTTAGTAAAACATCAACTCATCAACTATTTCTCAACCAGAGAAACAAACAATCAAACACACACACACACACACACACACACACACACACACACACACACACACACACACACACACACACACACACACACACACACACACACACACACACACACACACACACGCACGCACACGATAGTATTACGATCAACTATTACGAAAAACTTCGTCCCGGTTTCGAAAAAACCAGGAAAGGTAAAAGCCGGAGCTCTGCGCTTGCTGGAGGGTATGAACCTGGACCGGCTTAAAACAAGTGTCAATAAGGCAAAAGGACTTAGTTTAAGGATGTTTTTCTCAGCGAAGTCGCACAGATGGTATGCCATTTCGGGCTATTGTAACTGAGAGGAGCACTTGGCAATACGAAAGTTCAGGGTATTTACAGAAATTTTTGGCTACCTTGGCTAGTAAGGACCCATTCAGAGTCCGCAACTCTGAAAGCGTGGTAAATTTTCTGCGACATGAAAATCCAGGCTCATGTACAGCGTTCAGTATTGACGAGGTCGATTTGTTCTATTCCCTCCCTCACAATAAATTGATGAAGGCTGTTTCAAAATGTGTTACAATTGACAATGATGAAGAACAGTTAATTAGAGGGAGTGGCATTTCTGTGCCTAGCTTTCTTGAGCTGCTGTCTTTTTTTTTAATGTCAATGTTCGTTGAATGGGACGGTAAACTGCATACCCAAAAAGCGGGTTTTTGCATTGGATCCAGAGTGGCACCAGTGATTAGCAATATTTTTGTCCTTTGTTGTTGATCGTGGCATCCAGGAAAATCTGTCTGAAATGGCGTCGCGCATCTTTCGTTACGTCGATGACTTCTCAATTTTTGTAGAAAAAAACTAACTTTTCTAGGCGCATGACTGATGTACTAAAAGTATTTAAAGAAAATGCTTTAGGTCTAGAGTTCACCACTGAGGTCACGGTCGGTAGCAAGCTACAATTTTTAGTTCTGAGTTTAAAGGTTGAGACGGTACACGTCTGTTGGGAATATCGTCCAAGGATGGGAAAACCGCTGTTAAATTATAAATCGCATCATTCCAGAACAGTTAAAACAGGAATTGTGGTCTCATCTCTTCTGTCCTCATTATCAAAATATTGTATCCATATGGCAACCAATAGCTGCAATGAACAAGTTAAAGGAAGCTGGATACCCGGATGGTGTTGTTATTGGGCTGTAACAAGGTAGCCAAAAAACTTAAGAATCCATGTGGTGCCTAGTCCGGGAAAGAGAAAGAAAGAAAAAAGTTTGCCATTCTCCCTTATGTACATCGCCTGTCACATAATCTTAAAAATGTGGCAAAAAGGTATGGCGTAGGGGTTGTTTTTTCCGCACTCAAGAAACTTAGAAGGGTTTGTGCCGTTTTGGACAAAAATGCTGAGCAACGAAAAGAATCTGAAACAACTTGTGGGGTTAAGCAATATTTATGTTAATGATATTGTTAATATTGATCATGACACCAAATACATCATCTATGCTGATGATACCACACTCCTGTTTTCTTCTCACGATACCTCAGACTTATTAAAAACTGCTAATAAAGTACTAGAAAAACTACATGTATGGTCAATCAAAAACGGTCTCATAATAATGCAACTAAAACAAAAGCCATAGTATTCCAAGCCAAGAACAGAAACGCTACACTACCTGCAGACATCACACTTAATATGGATAAAATTGAACTAGTGAATTTAGTAAAAAGCTTAGGAATTGTCTTCGACCATGACATGTCCTGGAACAGCCATTCATCATCACTTGTAAGTAAACTATCCCAGGTAGTTGGATTAATTTTTTCCCTTAGGTATCTTCCCCGTAATGTAAAATTGCTTATACTATATAAATCTCTTGAGTCACCTTAATTACTGCTGTCTTGTCTGGGGTACCACGTCTGCCACAAATGTAGGTCGGTTACTTGTCCTTCAGAAAAAATTTCTGCGCGCGATTTGCGATGTGAACTGGGATTTCCCAAGTGAACCTTTGTTCCAAGAGCTTAATATATTGAAAGTGCATAATTTATACAACTACATGTTAGTACACGCATACATTAAAGAATGTAAATCGAATAATTTTGCCATCCGCTCAACAGCCAATCTTAAACAAAATCTATTTCACTACCAAACGCGATGTCCGGAATACTGGTATGTAACACACACGCGAACTAATTACGGTAAGCAAATGATTGCTTACACCCTACCTGCCTTGCTCAATGCACTAATCTCAGAGAATATTGATGTTTTACATGTTTCATTGTCTACTCTACACAATTATTTTTGCCACTAATATTGAGCGTGTGTTTATATTATCAACCATTGGGTTAGTCATCGTAAACCAGTACTATGTATGTTCCTTGCCTATTGTACTTCTTTTGTCACTGAGTGAGTGATTATATTAATGCTGCTGTATTTTTGAATACTAACCTATGTAGCTTTGCAGATTCACCTTTTTTGCTTGTTATTTTGTTTCTTTCTTCTTTCTTTCTTCATGCTTTGTGCTTTATTGTTTTGAAAGCATTGCCATCCCGCACTGCTGCTGCTGCCAACAAACGGGTTTTAGGACTTGTCAAGCTGCTTCCGCAGCTTTTTTCCTCGAACCTGTCCGTTCTCAAATGTATTTTGCAAACGGAAAAATAAAGCACTTACTTACTTACTTATACTTATTTACAATGTATGTGCCATGCGCAGAAGAGGTAGTATACAAAATCTCAGTGTCATGCGGACAAATATATATCGGGCAGACGGGGCGTTGCATCAATACACGTTTGAAAGAGCATGCAAATAATCTGGAAGCTAACAAATCTAATAATCTAACTGACCATGTTCGAGACTGCCAATCTTGTTTTCCTTCACTGCCTTACTGTGATATCCTCTACAAACACCCGTCTCGATTAACACGTGATATTATGGAAGCATATCACATGAAGAAAAAAACAAGATTATGCGTCAGTAAGCCATCTATTTCATTATATGACAGTGAGGTTGCATACCTCAATGCGACGTAGAAACATGGGTTTTGTCTGTGTACTAGCTGATAAGTTGGCCACTTTTTCTATAAAATGTACGGCTTTCCTTGAATAAATTTCAGTTGTGAGTCAGCGCTTGTCCTGTGTTTTCTTCTACTCAATCTGCGTCGTTGCGCTGTTTGCCTTCAATATGTACCGCCAACTCGCCCGTTTGGCTATAGTGTTTTCTTCTTGTTTGGAAGCTGCCTTGCACAGTTTTGCAACTACGCCCAGTAAAGTACAGCCAAGGAGCTTAGTCACATGGAAGGAAGAAACAGAGGCATATCTTCCGATAACGAGAAAAATAGATCTTCGAGAGCCAACCGGCAATCGAACTTTTCAGGACAGCAGAGGTCCTTAGAAAGCTGCGTAGGGGCCCCCTATTGTAAGATACTCTAATGAGTCATAATCCCCTTAGCTGGAAAGATGCGTGACGCGGTATGTACAAATGGATAAGCATACATTCTTTGCATAAAAGTCACGCATTATAGCCCTGTGGTGCGCTTTTAGTTGTCGCCTGATAAAAGGCGCATTTTTCATGTAAACCTTAAAAAAAAAACTTCCGTAAAGAAAGATCAAGTACTATACACAAGTACTATACACGGGCACCAAAAATGATATTAAATCTCATGAGTCTTAAAGATTCGAGTTTGCTCTTAAACTCTTTCGCTCGAAAAATGCGGACTCTATACTCCATTTCATACATAGCAGGCAACGCTGCCAAAGCTGGCATGACTGCTCGCGCAGGCTAAGTCCCCGCACAAAAAGTAGTTCTGATGAAAAAACCAGCCAAAAACGACAGTCGTTGTGTGCCTCGTCTCTTCAACTCTTCCGAAAAAGTAGTTCGCCATAAAAAAAAAAAAGCGAACACAAGAATGATTTAGTTGTGACAAATCGTATACGTGCCGTGACTGGCACCTCCTGGACTTCTCTTTTCCTTCTTGCCACATTTTCGTCCTGCGACTCGTTGAGACTTCGAAAAGAAGAATTACGTACACGTGGCGGTAAGATACGCGGTTGGTAGGGCGAATCGCTCCTACTCAATCCGCTCCCAAAACGTAGTTCCCACTCCGTGAAAATTATGGCCAGAGAGCCTGCGCACTGAGCGCTTGACAGCTTCGACCGTGATTTTCAAGGCTACCTTATCGTTTTATACCGCTCTTTATTTTCGTCCAAACACTGACCGGAGTTTCGCGAAGAACGAATGATACATGGCGGAGTAATATGGTTTCCCGGACGCACTACTTCAGCAACCTCCGCAGCGTTGCCTGCTACGTTTGAAACGGAGTATAGTGTCACAACACATACATTTTTCTTAACCCTTTGAAGGTTTTTGCCGTATATGTACGGCGGCGGTTTTCTGTCCCGCAAGGTCTTTGCCGTACGGGTACGGTTTCGATCTTCCGTTTGAAATTTTGCGCCAAAAGAACAATGCGTGCTCACTAGTGGGTGTGCTCACTGGTGGGTGAAGGGACCTCCTTCTAGCCAAATGCACTGGCCGATTCTCATGACTATAGTAAAAACGTCGTTTGAATAAACATTAAATTCTGAACTCATGAACTGCTTTACGGTCAAGCAAAAATTCGCAAGCAGTTTAAGGGCATTATCATCATAATGCGTTTCATCATCATATGACACTAAACCTGGACACATGTTGCAATGGTTCCGAAGATGACGAGACTCTCTAGAACATAGGGGTGTAAAGTCAGGGCGTTCTGCCTCACTTTACACTATTTCTTAAAATAGTCTTTCTGAGTCAGGAGAGCGCTTTTTTCTGCACAGTATTGTCAGCGGTGTAGTACATCACAATACAGCTAAAACGTGAAAAATAGCAGTCTAGTTAACTAATATTGATTAGTTAACTTTCTAAGTATAACTGTTAGGCTCCTTAAGTATTGAGCAGCGTGTAGCCCACCATAATTAATATCCATATCAGTTTATAGAATTTAGAGAACGCGGTTACCCTCGGTGCTGTGGCCCGACAAACTTTGGCTATTTCGACCCTTTGCGTGCACTGGAGGGGTTGCTTTGCTTGCAAGCTTCTCTAAAGCGAATGTAATTTGGCGCGATGTAGCCATAATTTGTTGGGACACAGCGCCGAGGGTAACCGCATTTTCAGAAATTTAGAAAACTGATATAGCTATAACTGGCGATCAATTAAGGAGCCTAACAGTAATAGTTAAAAAGTAAACTGTTATATACTAGCTAATCTTACTTGGGATTAACGATTAGCTCTGACCTACGGTGGAACAAACACATTTCTAATATTAAAAATAAAGCTATGAAAAAACTTGGCTTTTTAAGAAGATCTCTCCGGTACTCCACGCCGGAAATTAGGTTACTAGCTTACAAAACTTTTATCCGACCTGTTTTAGAATACGCCTCTGTTGTGTGGGACCCTTATACAAAAGAAAACATTAAAACACTCGAAAGTATTCAAAGAAAGCCAGTGCGATTTATTTGTAAGTCATACAGCTGGCAGACGTCCCTATACCATGCTACTTGAGAAAGCAAATTTGGAGTCTTTGCAGCTCAGGAGATACCGCGAGAGGCTTAAATATATGTTCATGATTGTTCACAACAAATTAGGAATTAACAGCAGCAAGTACATTGAGCTCGTCCCGGGTCGTTCGACACGATCCTACCATTCTTTAAAAGTGAAGGAATACTCATGCCACACTGAAACATACAAGAATTCTTTCTTCCCCCGTACTGTGCGGGAATGGAATGTCCTCAAGGCGAATATTGTAGAGGCTTCTACTGTGGAGTCGTTTACGGCGTCGCTTAGGAATTTGTAACAATTTTGCAGCATTCAACATTTCCTTTTTTTTTCTTTCCCCCAGTGCTCATTTTGACGCGAGATTCGTCTAATATTGTGTAATGTTGTTTCTTTTCGTCGTTCATTTTTTTCGGTATTGTGTGCTGAGTTGCGTGTGCCTCAAGGAGGTTTTTCTTTTTGTCAAAGTGTATTTTACACCCGCTCCTGCTTAAGGCTTTGCAATAAAGCCAGCAGTCTTCTGTAAATAAATAAATAAAAATCTTTCAGCTGGTCAGCACTTCTTAGCTCTATGCTGATGTACTACACCGCTGGCAATGCTGTGCCTAAAAAAGCACTCTGCTAACTCAAAACGCCTATATTTAAAAACTGTTGAAAATCTAAGGTGAAATACCTTGCATATGCTCGCCTTTACCATCCCGAACCTGCACATGGGTTATGAAGGATGCCATGGTTGAAGGGCTCCGGATTAATTTAGACCATCTGGGCTTCTTTAACCTGCACTGACGTTGCTGAGTGCGAGGACACTTTTGAAGTTCGCCTCCATCGGATGATCGGAATGAGGATCGCCGCGGTAGGCGCTCGATCCCGCGCCCCTGAACTCGTCACCTGAACGTCAAAATCACTTAAGTGGATACCGTGGCATCAAGACTGCAGCATCAAGCGGCATCAAGCGGCATAAAGCACTGAGCGCGCAGGATCATTTATTCAGCCCGTGAGGCGCTGATATTAGCAGTGTATCTGTATAGTTATGCTGACGTCATGAACGCCAAATGAACGTTTCGACGTAGAGTGGGACCATGCGGAGGTCCAGGAACCCAAGGGGGGTCAACACACTTGCCTCAATAAAGTTTTTCTCCCTCTCTCCTGCGCGAATATTTGATGACTCGCCTTTATTACGTACTGATTTCTGAGAACTAGGTACAATATTTTACCTAATTACCAGAGGTGCATCAATTTTGCATTTGTTTGCTCAACGCCACAGAAAGTAAACGGCAAAGCTACGAAAGTTACGAATGTTTTAATGCGAAAGCAGTACCGTTGTCACATTGGGAAAATGCCTGCGTCTGTCTGCAGTCCCGGAGAATGCGCCCACCACCACCAGGAAGCGCCACCCACCTACAGTCTATACACACCCATATGGGAGTAAAAAAACGAGTAAGCTGTCGTTTATCTCACAGCTAACCCCCTTTTTCCTCCTTTCCATTTAGGGTGCGTGCACACCTTCGCTCAGAAGAAAAATTAAGTACCGTGTGTGAAGCATCGGCTTAGAGCTAACGCATATTATCATTAGAGCAAAAGCATCAAAGTAATTATAGATGGTAAATCCGTATGATTTCGCATAACTGTCGCTTCAGCTGTTTGATCGTCCCCTAGTTTGTTTTTTTTTGTTCATATAGCCCCCTGTGCATCCCCCGCGTGCCTTTAAGACCCACGCTTACAAAAAAAGTTTTAGACAATCCATAGAGTGTCTATAGACTTCTGTGTATAAAGTCTATAGACTGTCTACAGACAAATGTCTATAGGCAATACAAATGTCATACACAGTCTATAGACAATCTATAGATTTATGGCCATACACTTTTAGTAGACCTTTGTCTATAGACGGTCTATAGACTATATATGAATAGACAAAAAGCAATATCTGTAGAAAGTCAATAGAGTCAATAAGAAGTCTATAGACAGTCTGTAGACCATTTTTATACGAGCAGCGTCTCTCTCCTTGCCGAGCTGCTATAAACAACTATTTACGCCTCTGTTCTAAACTCGTTTTCATGCCATGCGGTTTGCTCGGAGCAATTTACCATACATACGCTGACGCCAGGACACAGAGAGTCTCACCATTCGATAAAGGCTCAGTCCGCGAACACATGAAGACACCCGGTTGGGCAACATTTCCGAGCCCTCCTCATAGGCGAACGAGCTTGGGGAAACTCTGCCCTGGTGCGCTCCAGGGACCGCCGATTGGCTTTACTTCCGCGCCATTTAACGCCATCTTTGTTAGCTCTATCAGCGCCGCTCAGTATCGGTTCCGCGTTACGCTCCTTCCTCGCTCTCCCTTTAGCACGCACGCCAGCGATCGTTCCGTTAGGCCTAGGTCATCCGTACGCCGCTTCCGTACCCGGTTATTAATCTGTCCACCGGGCAACGTGGGAGTTCCGTTCCTGCGTATATACGGTGCAGATTCATCCGTCGATTACGAAACGGGATTGATGACAAGCAGCAGATGAATCCGAGCTCGGACTACAATATGCTACAAGTAAACGGCGTCTCGTTATTGATTGCTTGCCTTGGCAATCGTGTAAATAACTAACTGGGCTTTCTTCGACTGGGTTCCTGCAATAACGTACGTTTTTGACAATAAGATACGCAATAACATACGGTTATTATTGTTTGAAATTTCCAGGGACTGTTTTCGGTGATCATTTCAGAACGCAATTTTTGGTTGCTTTTGGGGAATATGAATCCCTGAGGAAGGATTGCCGATTTTCTTCAGTGATATTTGGGACCCCTGTGCGCTCAAAAGTAGCGCAAAGTTTATTTTGGCTTGTTTGCCAGAGAGGGCAATTTATTTACAAGTAATTAATGCACAAATGTCGTGTTAGAGTAATGGTTGCAGTATGAAGTACTATGGCTTAAAAAAAGTACAGTGTGAAATTCAGTGGTTCCTACCATAAGTAAAAAAAAAAAACGGAAATAGGAGTTAATTTCTAAAAACTCTGTAGCGCGAAAACCACATAAACGAGAAAAAAAGAGATTAAGGGATTGGGGGCGCTCAAGTCACCATAAGAGTGTAATACGCTGGCATGAGAATCTTCACTGGTGTTGCCACTATCTAAGAGCCTGTATCAATTCTTTCGGGAATTGTGTTGCTACTACTGCACATTAATCTCCCTCTGAACCGATCCTCTTCGATCACATAACTGAACCAGCGGATCAGAGCAGACCGGCTGAGCTGGCAACCACAGAACATCACATCCATTTCTCACTGTTATAGCATCTCAATCTGCGTGCACACACTTTTCATGCTCTGAGTGCTTCCACGTCGAGTTCATAATCGTATGATTCTTGTTTATTCTTCGTGCATATCGAAGGAGAGAATTCCGTCGAAAACCTCCTTTCTCTCTGAATATTCTTCTCGGAGAGAAAGCAGAACCGCTTTATTATGAGTGAAATATCATGGAATGTACTTGACATCAGCCATGGTGTTCTTGTTATGGAATTCCAAGTCGATGCACGTGTTGCGACTGGTTGAGATGGAGTTCTTAGGAGCTGCAATTTCGAGACCGATTCGTTCTCGTGTAGTATCTGTAGGAACTTCGAGCAGACTCTGGAATCTGATTGGCAGTTCTTTGGCGAACATGTTGGCGGCATCTGTGCGTAAGGTCCCAGTGGCTATGCATGTATGCACACATTACCACTAGTCCATCTTGGAGAGGTGCAGCAGAGACTTCGCCACTAGAACGATATTGTTCGATGATGCATCTTCTGTTGAGGCCACAGCTTCCGACGCCAGCAGCTGCGTTGGACGGGGGCAATGGAGACTCGCAAGTACTTGAACGCTTTAATTTCATGTCGGGCTCCATCCATATCTCCATAAGGCACAAGATGGTAGTTTGCCTGAGACAAATCCTCCTCGCAACGTCCCTGCGCAGTGGGTCCCTAAAGATCGCTCATTATTGGCTCATCCGACCACCACAGGAAATGACGCAGTAACTGTGTCACATATCTCGATGAACACCCGAACCGCGCTGCAAGGGAAGGGACAAAGAAGGGAGTGAAAGGAGAAAGGAAGAAAGAGGTTCGTTGCACTTTTTGGTAATTGTCTCAAGGCAGCTATGTTCCGCCGCACCCGCTGACGACCTGTCTGGATTTTCTTTGCAATGATGGAACTTCTGATCTTTTTTATGACTAACCGCACTATGTTTTTCTAGCCGACCTGCCATTTCTACTCTGTCACGGATTCTCATGACATCACGTGACCCTGTGACGTCATCACCATCTGGACCAGTCAGGAAATTTCGTGACATGGAGATGACGTCGGGTTTTTCTGCTGGTGTGGACTCTAATGCCATCGCATTAGAACGAACAAGAGAAAGCAACAAGGTAGCAACACACATACAGTCGTTCACTTCGGCTGCCGAGCAAAATTGTCCATAAAGCAAATTGTCCGTAATGACGAATCATCAAGAAAAAAAGTATAAAGAAAAAACGTAGTTCACAATTAATGTTTACTTCCGTGCATAGTGGTGAGCAGTGCATTGGTAAATAGACAGAATCTTAAGAGCTGCAGTATCCTTATTCTGGTCGCTATGTTTTTTTGTCATGTGCAACATTCTCGGACAAACATTTTTAAAACTGGAAAACTGTAAGACACTGTTATGGTTTGGTTTGGTTTGGTTTGGTTTGGTTTATGGGGTTTAACGTCCCAAAGCGACTAAGGCTATGAGAGACGCCGTAGTGGAGGGCTCCAGAAATTTCGACCACCTGGGGTTCTTTAACGTGCACCGATATCGCACAGCACACGGGCCTCTAGAATTTCTCCTCCAAAGAAATTCAACCGCCGCGGCCGGGATCGAACCCGCGTCTTTCGGGTCAGCAACCGAGCACCATAACCACTGAGCCACCGCGGCGGCTAAGACACTGTTATGGAAATATTCAAGGCAATGGTTCATTCTTCTTATATGTAGCAAAATCTTCCTTTTAAAGTGGTTCCATCGATCGCACCGAAGAGTCGAGACTGCCATAGAAAACCAATGGGGAACGCTTTTGACGACAGCAAAAGCGTAGTAAAAAAAAAAAAAAATGCAAGACTGCCGTCGGGTGATCTGCAGATTTATTGATTGTTATAGCGAAATCTTCCATTATACAGAAAAATTGCGTTCATATAAACGGTTTCCCGCTCAGAAGTGCTTTTGTCCGGAATTGTTGAATGTGGAAGCGCTTAGTTGTTTATTATAGACGCATGATCTGGCTGGAGAAATCGAGATTTTGTTTCAATCGCTGTCCATATTTCCGCGACGATTACATGGACCCTAATAGGCGCTGCGCATTTTCGCTCTGTCCATTGCTCGGGCAGTGAGTTTCCATATTAACGAGGCAAAAATACTTGAAAAAAAAAATTGTTTGTTCAGAAAAGTTGTCTGCTTTTCACTAGAGTTGTCAGCGCCCCAGTTGGCGGGAAGCACACAATGTCACAAGCATAAGCATGCGGCAGATTAAGAGCCGGAAGATGTTTTGGGCAACGCACGCCACTGTACAGATGGTGATCTGAGTCTTGAGAGACGCATATAGACTATAATCATGTGGTCATTACCAAGCTCCTCTCGGCTTATGTGGCCGGGATGGGGGGTCGCAGCATGACTCAAACCTCGTTATGACATCTAAGAATACAAATTAAGTTAATTGTGCTGAAAATAAAATTGGGGTAATTAGATGGGAATCGAAAATGTGACCCTAGCGTAGCTATTCAGACAGGCAGTCACCAGGCCGTTGCCACAGAAGTAACGTTAACATTTAATTTACTATGTTTATATAAAACACATGAGTTCTCGTTTCCTTAAGCGTGTATACGTTCACGTATAGCCTCTCCGCGTGTCAAGGAAGAGCACGAGTACTTGCGCGCTGTTTCAGTTGTTTCTTCTAGTTAGCTCAACCGGAAGCTTGGAAGAACGCTAACATCACCTTAACTATAAGAATTAGGACGTCAACGACTTGAAAAATTCGACTGATCAGCTTACTTTCCGTTCCGTGCAAGGTATTTACTAAGATAATCGCTAATAGTCAGGACAACCTTACAACTTCAATCAAGCAAACAATCAGGCAAGGTTTCGTAAAGGCTACTCAACTATAGACTGTTTTCGCGGCGAGGAGGAAAATAGCCTCGAATTCTGCGCGCCTGCAGCGCCGCTCTTCTTCTCTGGTATGCACCGGTGGCAGGGGCACCAGGTGCACAAAATACGTCTGTGCTGCGCGGTCTTTTGCGCAACAAACAAGTTGAAAAGCGTTTTGGGTTTGGATATCGCCATGAATCGAGTCTGTTGTCAGCTGTAGCAACAACTATCGGAAGCGCGAAAAATTGGCAGTGGCGTAGCTCGGCTATGCCAGGTTATACTTAGCGAAAGCGAGCGCAGCGACGAAGCAAGCGGCGGCGGCGGCTCCGCGACGAGGCGCGCGGTGTGACGTCATGCCAGATGGCGCGGCGAGCGCGCGGCGTCTAAAGCGGCGTCCGCCAGCTGCGGCGGTTGCTAGGCAACGGCTCAAGGTCGGTCTCTGTGCCTCCTCGGAGCACCGCCACAGCGAAATCGCAAGTTCGTGGCCAATGTAGCTTTCGCTACAAAATGACCTCCAGAACAGTGCGAAGAGCATCGGCAGCCGCGGCATGTGTGTGGACGCAGATATGTCTAACTGGCACTGCTTAACAGATGAGGGCGTTTTTGAATTGCGAGCATCAACCAAACGGGTTTCATCTTGGCGGTCGCGTCTCATGGGTGCTCTAGACACTTTGTTGGCTAGAGCATATGGTCAAGAACGTAATTGCACGAAAGGTATATTAAGGCGAAAGCCTTTAATGCCTCATCGTTGTAAGCAGGAGTTGTCGACAGAAATGTCACGCTTTTCAATTGGTCGAAATGATTGTGACGTCACAGTGCGCGAATTTCAAACGGGGCCAGTTGTACTTTGGCTAGTAACCTTGCAGCCAATTAAAGGGATGATATAGTGATGCTCCAAGTAAAATAAATAAATAAATAAATAAAACCGAGTAGGAAATTGGTAGAGTCGGGGAATCGAACTAGGGTCAGCAGTTGTATCTTACTGGTACTCACCTACTTGGACAGAAACGTGGAGGCTAACGAAAAGGGTTCAACTTAGGTTAAGGACAACGCAGCGAGATATGGAAAGATAAATGATTGGTGGAATGTTAAGAGACCGCAAGCGGGCAGATAGGGTGAGCGAACAACCGCGGATAAATGACGTCCTGGTCGAAATCAAGAGGAAGAAATGGGCTTGGGCCGGGCATGTAACGCGAAGGCAAGATAACCGCTGGTCCTTAAGGGTAACGGAGTGGATTCCAAAAGAAGGCAAGCGTAGCAGGGGGCGGCGGGAAGTTAGGTAGTTAGGTGGCAGGATGATATTAACAATTTCGCGGGGAAAAGGTGGGTGCGATTGGCACATGACAGGGTTAATTGCAGAGATATGGGAGAGACTATTGTTCTGCAGTGGGCATAGTTAGGCTGATGGTGGGGCTGATGATGACGATGATGATTATGGAAGTCACGCTTACTGGGCGAAAATGTTGAGCTCCATTAGTGTATTTGTAAACTCTTCTAGCCTGCAAGGGTACCCCTAACAGGACAGAAGTTGTGGGCGTACGTGTCTCCTTACTTCTGGCTGTGTCTTATCTTTTCTGTTCCAAATTTGCCCCATCCTGAGCCGAAGCCTAGGGCTTCATTTAGCTATCAGTTAATTTTTTCCTACTTCAACATGGCGGCCATGTAATGCCTAAGGGCCTCTATGTGGTCCCTTTTTTGTGTGTGAACTATGATGAGTGGTGTTTGTACACAGACTCCGTGAGTAAACCAGCGTTCGCGAGTGCCTCGTCCATTAGCGCCCTATGGCTTCAAAAGCGGCGGAATGAACAAGAGCTTCTCGGGGGTTCAACCACCACTACTGGAACTCGAGCCACTGCGGCTCCGCATCGCTCAGACCGCCAGCTGCTCCGGATGGACCGTCGCCTTCGAGGGCAGCTCTGCTCGCGTCGTGTTTGTGGATGGACTGCCGCCAAGCTCCCCGGATAACTATATGTTTTCTGTCCTTCTGAACTATCCAATTGGTCTGCTACTTTCGTTTTGATTTGTGCACAGAAAGGATTAATTCAGCGTAGAAGTTAATTCAATGTGTTGAATTCAAGGCGTTGCTTGTTCTCAGTGGTAATTGTAGTATATACATTATGCTCCAGTAAAAGGTTTTGCATTCTTCTTTTCGATCTGTAAGTCCGTTTTGTTGTTGCCTTCGGTCCTCTCCTGGGTCCTTGGGTCCTCTTGGGTCCTCTCCTCGTGAGAGTTTTCTCTTCGCGAGCAACCTCTCACGACCAATCATTGACGGAAAGGCCACCTGCCATAGTGGACAGTTTGCTCACAATCCGGAGGGCAGGTTGCGATGACGTCAAAGGGTCACGTTACCTAGGGTGGTCCACATACCACCTAGGCGCCCCACTTAGATTTCTTTTGTGGGGATTTTTTGCCCACGCCACCCCTGGAAACATTGCGTTTTGTGGTCGTCCTTCGAGTAACGCCGGCCAGAGTACGGGAGACATGAGGGCTGAGGCTCAGTTGTGCCGGACTCCTAGTAACATTGCGCTTAGTGATCGTCCTCCGTGTAACGCCGGCCAGAGTACGGGGGTACTCAGGCTCTCTTGAGCCGAACTCTCGGAAACATCGCGCTTTGTGACCATCATTCGTGGAACGCCGGCCGGGGCACGGAAGACCTGAGGGCTGAGACTGTGGTGCCGGACTCCTGGAAACATGGCGCTTTGTGATCGTCCTTAGTGGAACGCCGGCCAGATCACGAATGACCTGAGGGCGGAGGCTCTGTTGTGCAGACCTCCTGGAAACATTGTTTTGTGATCGTTCTTCGAGTAACAGCGGCCAGATAACGAATGACCTGAGGGCTGAGGCTCTGTTGTGCCGACCTCCTGGAGACACTGCGTTTTGTGATCGTCCTTCAAGTTACGCCG
The DNA here is from genome assembly GCF_055824585.1 of Amblyomma mixtum. Taxonomy (NCBI): domain Eukaryota; kingdom Metazoa; phylum Arthropoda; class Arachnida; order Ixodida; family Ixodidae; genus Amblyomma; species Amblyomma mixtum. The sequence goes on along the minus strand of NC_143013.1, from coordinate 265,297,895 downwards.
ACCTGAGGGCTGAGGCGCTGTTGTGCCAGACTCGTGGAAACATTGCGCTTTGTGATCGTCCTTCGAAAAACGCCGGCCAGAGTACGGAAGACCTCAGGCGTGAGACTTTGTTGTGCCGGACTCCTAAAAACACTGCGTTTTTTTTTATCGTACTTCGAGTAACGCTGGCCAGAGCACGGAAGACTTCAGGGCTGACAACAAAGCCGTCGTATACTCGAGACGGCGAGCCGGCGGCGTCCCCTCTTTTGTTGCGGGAAGCAGGGGACCCTACATCCCCTCGCCAGCAAACCACGTCGGTGGGGCTCGACTATCGCGCGAGACTACGAGAGCCAGCAGACGACGCCAGAGGAAGAAAAAGGTCATCTTTCCTGTACTAGCACTGGCAAAGCAGGGGAAGAAATCAATCATTTCCCACGCGTCGCTGACTCGCTGTATACAGAATAGGACGGCCTCCTCAGGGGCAGGTGACATTCTTAAAAAGGGTGCTCCAAGTTGAACTGGGTCAGCGACGGATTTCAGCGGCGCTGCTTGACCTGGTGTAGCGGTAGCGAGGAGTGGCGAAGATTCGTCTGCTACTGGTTGGAAGCAAACGCTCGTGGTAGACCAGGGCGCGATCTGGTTCCGTTTTTTCTTTCAGTTTCTTTAGGAAAGGAAATGGCGCAGTAACTGTCTGACATCTCGGTGGACATCCGAACCACGCTGTAAGGGAAGGGAAAAAGGTGGCAGTGAAAGAAGGAAAAAAATTGGCAGTGGTTTAGCTCTGGTTAAACCGGGTAAATTGCGTAAGCAATGGTGTGCGCGTTCTTCTGGCGATTCTTTGGCGCGTTGCCTTCTCCTAGTATCATTGCGGCGTTCCTGAGCAGTCAGGTGTTGAGATTCATCGGTGAACGATGACGTGGAACCACTCTGCGAGGTAGAACGTTGTCGCCGAGCTGCATCCTTAGCATGACGCTTTGCAAGACGTTATTCACGCTGTTCTGGCGTCTCTTGTGCACATTGTCGCTTTCTCGCTTCTTCCTGTCGTTGTCACTTCTAATTAGAGGACTGCATAGCAAAGCATTCACGCCAAGGAAAGCGCGCATTTATAGACGCTTAACAGCGCGGGATCATGGGCGCCGCCATATCTAGTCACGTGGCCATTCCGCCACACTCCAGGGAGTCCACAGAACGCCATCGCCCGTTCGGCTGCGCGCCTTGCTCGTCGGTAAATTGGTTTTTGACAAAACGAAATGTATCTGCCTCGCATATCTCGGTGGACACCTGTAGCTCGCTGTAACGGAAAGGGAAGAAGATGGGAGTGAACGAAGACACCGTATCCACTAGACGCGCCTTTGTTCATTCCAAACTATCGAGCTGGCATGGCGGACCAATAAAAACAAAAAAGGAGGTGGCATGGCGGAGTGGTTAGCGTGCTCGTCTCTCACTCTGGAGATCCTGGTTCGATTCCCTAACTCGACCAAGTTCCTACTCGGTGTTACTTTTTATTTATGTGGTCTGACTAGAAATGAGGCTAATTGCTTAACCGATATCATTCGAATACTATCGATGCACTGCGCCCCAATGCTGCTAACGCCGGCTTCGAAGCCCAGAAGTAGCGGAACTCCTAGTGGCGCCATCTGTCGTAGACAGAGCAAATTGCTCGGTGGTGCGGCGACGGCGCTGGCATCTGGCGGAGCGCGGCTGAAGCAACGCTGTTCAAGGCCAACCGTGGCCATCGTCGGGGCCTACGCGACGGCTCAAAACCTGGCGCACTATTGCTTACGCAGTAAAAAAAATTCGCTGTGGCTTAGCTTGGCTAAAGGGACACTGAGGAGAAATTGAAGTTGGCTTGTATCGACAGAATACCAGCTCCTGATTACAAAAACGCCACTCATACTGACAACAAAGCTCTTGTAACGTAGAAAAGAGCAAGAACCAAAATACAGGTATCGCCGCCACAGGCCAAACTCGCAAGTACAAGCGGGATGACGTCATAGGACAAAACAGTGTTGCTAGAACCAATGGTTCTAGCAACACTAGAACACGAGATTGCACGCATCACTGAGGCGCAGCCAATGCATGCGCAAATCTCCTTGACGTCGCCAGATGGCGCCACGTACCCGGCAGCTACGCGCGGGCCTGCAGCATCGGGACCAATCAGCGCCTGATCACCGGTGGTAGGCGGGCTCCCGGCATTCCGCTAACGGTAAAAAGGTAGCAAGGTATGCTAAAGGTGTCTATTTGCTAGAACTTAGTTAACAACTTGGAGAACGGGATCTATCGTAACGCTGGCAGAACGCTGGTGCAAACGTAAACGAAGCGACGGCCGCAATAGCCGATAGATGCCTTGAACGTGCGGCCAGCGGTAGCTGTCTTTTCTGCTGCTGCCAGGCCGCACTGTTGGCTGCCAGAGATCACAGAGTCTGCGTTACGTCATGTGCACGTCATGTTCACGTCACTTAGTCCTGTGTCGTCATAAGAGAATCCAAAGTTTGAATCAGAGCGGCGGGAAAAACTTTTTCAACTTCGAATCCAAATTTCTTAGAAATAAATGAATCTTTCGCTGCCGGCCAAGTGGCAACAAAGCCATGAAGTGCCAAACTATCGGATTTTGCTGTAAAAAAAACATTAATAGAGCTCTCCTCACTGTCCCTTTAAGCCTGGTAATTGTGAAAGCAATATCCGTACCTACGCCATGGTTCAGCTGGTAGTGTAGCTGGTGGTGGTGCTTGTGGTTAGACTTGTGGTGATGCATCGGTTATACAATCCAATGTAATGTAATCTAATCTAATCGAATCTCATGTAATCTAATCTAATGTAATCTAATCTATTATAATCCAATACAATGTAATCCAATTTAATCCAATCTAATCTAATGTAGTCTAATCTAATCTAAGGCCGCCGGTGGTGGCACCGCCACTACTCGCAGACGGCGCGAGATGGTCGCCCAGCTCTTCGGCGTGACGTCACACAGAGGTCATGCGAAAGGTCAATGGTGGCACCGCCGCGTCACGGCAAAGGCTTGAAAGTGCAAGTAGTAAAGCTTTCGCTTTAAAAATGGCTGTGGCTTAGCTTGGTTAAGCCCGGTAATTGCGAAAGCAATATCCGTAGCTACGCCATGGTTCAGCTGGTAGTGTAGCTGGTGGTGCTGCTTGTGGTTAGACTTGTGATGATGCATCGGATATACAATCCAATCCAATATGCTAATATGGTAGCTACCGGCCTCGCTACGCGACGGGCTGAAAGTGAAACTAGTATTGCTTTCGCAATAAAAGAGCACGAAGAGCCAGCATCACCTGCGAAGTGGTGTACGCCTGCTTGACAGCTGCCGCCATCTGTCGCATGCGCCTGTCACTAACATGAATTTCGCATGCTCAGCAGGAGCAGGCAGTTTTATTTTCATCCAGTGGATGGATGCAATAAACTTTGATGTCCAACGAATAAGGTGGCCTACCGCCCCCCCCCCCCCCTTTCGACACGCAGATCAGGGGGCGGGTGCCGCCGCCTCAGATGCAGGCTGGCAGGTCTTAAAGGGGCTATGAAATAAATTTATTGAGATTACGTAAAGATAGGCAATCCATCACTCGTCACCCCAGCGCAAGAATTTTTGAGCTAGCATCAATAACAACGAAGTTATAGACGATTAAAAATCACGCTCCTCCTCTCCCCCCTCAACTCGTACGCGCGGGGCACCATATAAAAATAAAGAAAACAGCTCTGGGACTGGGCTCCGCCCATGAATACGTCGTTCGCTGACGTTCGGTTTACGACTTCCGGTTGTCGCACTCCCGAGGAGCAGCGTGCGTCGGCAGCGTCTCTCCGGTCTCTGCGCTTTCTTGGCTCCCGAACTCGCGGCAGAAAAAGGCGGCGGAGGTACGCGCGAAGGCAATGCCTAGCTGGCTCGCGCTTGCCCGAGGGGGTCGCGCGGCGGCTCGAGCAGACGATTTTCACCGCTACCGGAAGTGTGCCCGTGACGTCGTAGCTGCCGCGGCTCGAGCGAATGACAGCGTGTGGTGGCCTGCCGACGTCATGGAACTAGTGACGTCTGTTTTCCTGATTTTGGTTCCAAAATGGCTCCCTACGAAGACACCAAACGGCCCGCGAATTTAAAAAAAACACGATTTTTAAAAATTCATAATAAATTGCCGGCTCAGTTCCGAAGACTCATACTTGGTGTCAATACTTCTGAGCATCACTTCTAGCATTTACAAGCGGCTTTTAATTCTTTGCATGGTCCCTTTAAGTCGCAGTCGCCTCTTCAGCCAGTTGGACGTACTCTCCAGGGGGGACGCACAATATAGACAATATAGACAGCAGAGACACCTGGGAGACCCTGCTGCGCAGCTCGGACCCTGGCCACAGGGGTCCCGGACTGGGGATCCCTCCTAGTGATTGTGAGGGCCGGGCCCTTCAGGCGCGGTCCAAGCAATACCTCTCTTGTGCATAGTATAAATAAATGTTTTACACCACCACCACCACCACCCCTGAGCTCTAGCTCCTGCTCAACTAGTGGAGTTGGAGAACAGGCGCGCATGCGTAGAGCGGCCTTGTGAAAAAGGCGGATTGTTGCGTAACGGTGGCCTCAGCGCCATCGCCAAGGGAACTGCTGCAAGAGTACCGATACCGCCTCCTGCTGTGGGCGCCCCCTCCCCACCCGCTCCCAACCCAACCCGGGAGGACTGGGAGGCGACCCTGCTCGGCTGCCACTACTTCCGGGCCCAACAAGCCTTAGGGCCGTTTCAGACGCTGCGACTAGAACGAAAATAGTCGGCCTAATCGGTGACGCCGCAGTGCGATTTTCGCACAGTGCTTTCACATGCAACGCGTGAATTCGGTCGGAGGGACACACAAGGTTGCTCGATGTTCGCCTAGGCAACCCACGATTAAACGCGACAGAAACGCGGCACGGAATGTGTTGATTGTGTTATGACCTGCGTGTTTCTAGATGCAAGGCGGTATTTTGTATGTTTTGATTAGAATAAACAGTTTTGCTTACGCCGTGGCAACAGCTCCCACGTGACGTCACGTCACGCGTCGCCTCGGCGCTGCCCATTGGTCAGTCGCAGAGCGAACACACCCTACGCTGCGACTGAATCCCAACCGGACGGAACTTGGTCGCAGGCCGTCTGCGGCTAGACCGACGGCCCTCCCCAGTCGCAGACCGACAGAATTCGCAGCGTCGCAGGCGAGAATCGCATGCATGTGAAACGGTCCATAGACGGGCACGCCCGGGTGGCGGCCACCGCCACTGGGGTCCCAAACTAGGGACCTCCACCTAGTGCTTGTAAGGATCGGTTCCTTACAGGCTTATCCAAGCATACTTCCTGTCCCTTCCTAGTAAATGTTTTCATCACCGCCACCCCCCAGACATCACAAGCTTCCAGCCAACTGGACAGTTGTGAAGGAACCGCTGTCACTATCCAGGCACCTAGGGACGAGGGAAACTTGAAAAAGAGCTCTGATGTTCGTGCTAAGCGGTTCTTTTCTAGGCTCTTTCTTGCCCCCCCCCCCCCCCCCCCCCATCTCTCTCCTTGCATTTTGACTTCAAACTGACCATCATGTGAATATTTTGTATAAAGCTTTCCCCGCTTCTTCATCCTAACCCTGCATGCAACATCATCGTCCCTTCTCCGGCCTGACCAAGCTACCTAAGATCCCAATAGCTCTCTCTTGCTCTTGCCTGCCCGTGATCACAAGTTGGCGCCGAGTGAAGTTCAGCGCTTTATATATGACGGTGTAACTATACAGCCTTCCACAGCCTGCTGCACAATACCGAGGATCCACGGCAGGCTCTCGGGGCCCTCAGCACTACACGTCACTACATCATCTACGCAGCACTGGAGAGCCTCGAAAGCCGACAGCGCCAGCCTACCACGGAAGCGCGTCGCGCTTACCCCGAAGAGCACCCATGCCTGCCTGCCCGCCTGCGGTCCAGGAAAACAGCAGCAGTCCGGGAGGCGGGGGCCGGCAGCTGTCGCGACGTCGATCCCCGCGCCCATTTAGGTCCAGCTCTCCCTCACCGCCCTCGTCTCGTGCGCGGCGAAAAACACCCCCTGCGTGCGTTCCGGACCGACCACGCCACGTTTCGCTTTCATTGTTTTCTTCCTCTTTCTTTTCGTTTCGAAGTTCGCAACGGAAGGAGGTGGGAGAGGGAAAGGCCCGCTCCTTTCCTCTACACTAGCTCTGCTTGTTCCTACCCGTACCCGAACGTGTATTTTCACCCCACTCTGCCGAGTGCGGCCGCCCTCAGGGGGAGCGGTGCGCTTCAGTCTTCCTGGTTTGCTCTGTCGTTATTGTTTGCATTTCTTTCCCCGCTCTTTAATTTGATATTTATTTGTTAAACGTGCATTCTGCGGACCTTGCGGTTGCATCCGATTCGCTAAGATTGCCCATTACCGTCCTTCAAATAGGAGTTAAACCCTTCGAATCCTGGCAAGAAAGTTTTTTTCCTTCGTTATATTTTATATGTAGGCCGTGCACTTTCCTGTGTTTATTCCTGAGAAAAATCGGCGGATGTTCTTCAGCATTTATTTATTTTTGGAAAACTGGCCTTTTTAGATTAGTTCTCCGGTGGAACATTATAGGCGGCATAGCAAACCTCACTCCTAACCGAAAAACACGGAATACCCGCAGTACTGAACTGTAGGAAATACCTCGAGCACGCACTATGGTTACCAGATGTTACGTAATATGCTCCCGTCGCTACTAAACAAACGAGTTGTTTCATAGCCACATAACTGTTTTTTTTGTAAATGTTGTGGGATATACAAATATCCCTCGCCGCCCCGCGCTGAGTCACGCGACGAAGCGCCGCCGCCGGGCGTGGGGAGAGGGGGGCCACGCGGCCACTCTCCTCACCCCCCAGCTTGGACGTGACGACACACCTACGCTCTGGCGTCTTAGGAACGGGGTGAACGACCCCTCTTGGTTGCAACCGGTTGCTCAAGGGGGTGCAATGTCGTACGGGTTTTAAGGAGAGCTCACGCGGGAACAAAGGCTGTCGAGTCTCTCCTCTCGCCGTGGTGACTGCCCGATTGCCCCGCCGACCCCGTCTCCTGCCCGCGCCCTCCCGGATTATTCAACGCCGGTCGACGACGACCTGGTAAGCTGCTGAACCATATATTATCGGATAGAACATTCTTCCGCAGTGTGCTTTGCCTTGCGCTAGGTTAATAAACGGTTTCCTAGCGTACTCTGTTCGTTGCCTACTTCGTCCGAACCCGCCGTGGCTGTGACTTTGCGCCACGGGTTGGGGACACGAGAACGCCCGCGCATAGCTGGCACGGAAGCGCGCCTTCCCGGCCGGCTGCTCGCGGGTGACCCCATATCTTGGCACCCGAACGTGGGGCGAACTAGGCATTGAGCAGTGTACTTTGTTGGAGCGAACGACTGTCGACGCGCTAACAAAGGATGGCAGCTGATAGGCCTGACTTCCAGTCTTTGTTCATGCTGTCAGAGCTAGCGGCACAGAGCCAGGGCTCCCTACTTGACTTGCCTTTGGAAGGCGTAAATCTTGAGTGTTCCACGCGGAATAGCCGAGTTGCATTCCCGGGCGAGTCGGCAGGACTTAGGCCTGGTACGGAGGGCACCACATCGGGCACCTCGCCGCTCCATGGTGCGAACAATAGGGCACCTACGCCTCATTGTTCGACGCCATCAGCGGCTGCGCCCAACGCCGGGGGCGTTAGTCCGCCGTCATCCGAGGTGCTCTTGCAGAACGCGATGCAAGTTATGCAGAGCTTAGCGGGTATGTTGCAAAACAATTTGCAAGCCCCGGCCCAGGCACCCCGTCTTAGGATAGACGTACCTACCTACACGGGGTACCACGACAGAACAGGGGCTAATGAGTACCTCGACCGTCTGCTGCATTATCAGCAAGCGACAGGAATTGCAGACGCCGAACTGCTCGCGCGTGTTGTGCCTGTCTCTTTGACGGAGCAAGCGGCCCGCTGGTACCGACTAACCGGCAACCGAGCGAGGACAATGGAGGAGTTTAGCGCAAGCTTCCGCGACGAATTCCTTCCCGCTAACTACGAGTGGCGTTTGAGGAGGGAGCTGGAACTCCGCACCCAGCACCCTGACGAGTCTTTGTTAGAGTACGTCCGAGCGATGGACGAACTGTATCGCCTCGCTGACCCTCGCGCCACAAACATGGAGAAAGTTGAGCGTGTCACACGACAAGCGCACCCGACTTTCGCGGCCTACCTGAGAGGAGGCAGGTTTAGAGACCTGGACGAGCTAGCAGCTGAGGCGAAGCGCATTCAGGGAGACATCCTCTCTGCGCGAGCGTATCGGCCCCCGCCACCTGCATCGCAGTCACTTGAGCCGCGCTGCGCGTGGAATGGCAGCTCAGCGCGTAGTCCGTCTAGAGCTGAAGCGACAGCACAGTTTGCTGACGAGCGTGTCCCGAGGGGTTGGGAATTGTCCGACCGCGCTTTGGACCCATTCAGCTACGCGCTGCGAACAGCACACGCTGCCGCAGAGCGGAACACCTGTAGCCGAGATCGCGAGGCCGACACGCGGCCGCACGAGCGGCCCCCACCGTCCGCACCGCGAGATCGAGATCGAAACGACAGACCGGAACGTGGCGACCAGCGCCTAGCCCGTCGGAGCCCGAGCAACCGCTGCTACAGGTGTGACCAACCGGGCCACTTCGCCCGCGACTGTGGCCGCCTCCCCGCCCGTGGCCAAACACAGTCGGGAAACGGCTACAGCCGCCGGTGATCGACCTTCGATCCCGCGCGGCTTACACAGAGAACCCCGGTTTATTAGCGCCTTTGGCATGTCGCGTAGGAAGTTCTGTTGACTTGCCAGCGCCGTTCATCGAGCTAACGATAGCTCGAAAGAAATTCACCGCGTTACTCGACACAGGGGCAAGCGCTTCTTTGTTCGGTGACGAAGTGCTAAACCATCTCCGCCAGAACAAAATCCGGTTGAGAGAGTGCGATACCACTTTTCGCCTCGCGAGCGGCACAGCGCAATCCAGCGGTGCAGCTAGGATAGTGGTTCGCTGGGAAAGACGCGTGCGGCGACAACGCCTCGTTCATCTTCCCTGTTTATCCGTTCCTGTAATTCTTGGGCGCGACTTCCTAGCCAAGACAGGCATTGTGATAGACATAGCCAGCGGAGGCTATCGAGAGCGCACCACCGGCGCCTTGAAGCTTTTTGCAAAAGCGCCCGCGGCCTCGCAGTCAATTACGGCTCCGAACGCGGAGCTAGCGGGGAGTGACCGTGGAAAATCACCCCCGCCGGCCCGGAAACAAGCATGCGGGCGGACAGTCGCCGCTGAGAGAGGGCCCACAGAGAATGTTGGCGCGGTAGAAAGCTGTTCTACCGTGCCAGTGAGGGCAATGCACCCTTTGTTGTCGGAGGTGAACAGCGTATCGGAAAGGGAGAAGGCACGTTTGTCATCTCTCCTCTACGAATTCAACGCGACATTCACGGACCGGCCTGGCCTGACTACACTAGTAAGGCACAGAATAGACACGGGTGATGCACTGCCTTGGAAGTGCAATCCTAGACCAATCAGCTTGGCTAAGAGAAAAGCACTGGACGGCGCCTTAGACGAACTTATCGATACTGGCGTTGTTGAGAGGTCTAACAGCCCTTGGGGCTTCCCGGTAGTCTTAGTTCCAAAGAAAGACGATACATATCGGCTTTGCGTGGACTACCGCAGACTGAATGAGGTTACGAGGAAGGATGGGTACCCTCTACCAACCATTTCTTCCCTAGTGTCCAACCTAGGTGGGGCGAAGTACTTTACTACGCTCGATGCTAGCCGCGGATACTTTCAGGTTGAAATGGATGAGCGTGATAAGGAGAAGACTGCTTTCACTTGTCACAGAGGTCTTTTCCAATTCAAGAGAATGTCTTTTGGCTTGGTAGGAGCACCCGCTACTTATCAGCGCCTAATGGACCGTGTTCTGGGAGATGCGAAGTGGCACCACGCGCTCGCATACCTAGACGACATCGTGGTGTACTCAAAAACGTTCGAGGAACACCTGCGCCACTTGAGGGACATCCTAGAGAGGCTGAGGTCCGCGGGAATCACTTTGAACCCGAAGAAGGCGCAGATCGCCGCGACCCGAATAACACTGTTGGGGTTCACGATCGACAAAGGCCGCATTCTGCCGTGCGAGGATAAACTCGAAGCTTTGCTTAAGTTTCCGTCGCCTTCAGATCTAGCTGGTCTCAGACGCTTCCTGGGAATGGCGAACTTTTATCGCCAGTTCATCCCGGATTGCGCAGCGCTGCAGGCACCTTTGACAAAGCTTTTGAAGAAGGGCGAGCGCTGGAGTTGGGGTCCCGAGCAAGAGGCTGCACTGCGCAACCTCGTTAAGGTGCTCGCGGACACGGCTGAGTTGCAGCTACCCGACCTAAACCGGGAGTTTGTGATTCAAACCGACGCAAGCGACCTGGGCTTAGGAGCAGTGTTGCTTCAGGAGCATGAAGGCGTCCTCCGACCGGTAGCATTCGCGAGCCGTTCACTGACGCCGGCAGAGAGGAACTACTCGGTGACAGAGAAGGAATGTCTCGCTATAGTTTTTGCTCTGCGGAAGTTCGACTACTACGTCGACGGGGTGGCATTTGTGATCGAGACGGATCACATGGCGCTCACCTGGCTGAGACGCCTCAGCGAGCCGAGCGGCCGCCTGGCGCGTTGGGCCCTGTTGCTGCAGCGCTACGACTTTACCGTGCGCTACCGCAGAGGGAAGAACAACGCCGTGGCTGACGCACTCTCGCGAGCGCCTGTCCAGAGCGAGGAAGGTCACGCGACCGACCACCCGACAGAGAGAGAGAGTGAGGGTTTGTCCCCAGCCGTAGCCGATGTAAGGGACGCGGACCGACCGTTGACCCCAGGCGAGAGCGTGAACCACGTGGACTACGCGAGTTCCGTGGGGATCGCGTTCAGCAGAAAGGAGCTGCTCGAAGCTCAGCAGATGGATTCATTTTGTCGAAAAGTGTTCGACGGGCTCAGGGAGCCGGGCGGCCGGGCCGCCGCGCACACGGGGACAGCTGGTTTTGCTGTCGGTGCGGAGCGCTTGGAAACAGCTGGTAGTGCTGTGAGCGCGCTGGATTCCTATCTGCTGGATTCCGACGGCGTCCTGCTGAGGTATATCCCATCCGAGAACGACACAAGTGAGGCGTTCAAGGTGGTGATACCGCGGGTGTTGAGAGCGGCACTGTTACGCTACTTTCACGACTCGTGCATCGCTGGGCATGCAAGCGGCCCCAAGACTTACATTAAGTTGTGTCGCTTTGCTACCTGGCTTGGCATGAAAAGGGACGTAACACGCTACGCCCGCTCATGTCATGTGTGCCAAAGCGTGAAGCCCCGGGGTGGACGACCGCCCGGCCTCATGCAGCCGATTAACAGCCAGACTCCCTGGCAAATCACGGCGTGTGACATCATGGGACCGTATCCCACGACACCGAGTAGGAACAAGTTCCTGCTGGTGGTCACGGATCACTTCAGCAAGTGGGTTGAACTTTTCCCCCTGAGAAAGCTGACGGCACGAGTGATCATGGAGAAGCTGATGGACGTATTCACCAGGTTCGGTTTCCCAGAGCAGCTGATAACGGACAACGCGTCCTACTTCACTGCGAAGGTGTTCGTAGATTCGTGCGCTGCACTCGGCATTAAGCACAAGAAAACGACCACCTATCATGCTCAGTCGAACCCCACGGAACGAGTCAACCGCAACATCAAGCACATGCTTGTCGCGTACTCTGAGAGGCACAAAGATTGGGACTCCTATCTGCCGGAGATCGCGTTCGCTTTGCGTTCGACCGTTAACCGCTCGACTGGGTATGCGCCGTCTTCTCTCAATCTGGGTAGAGAGCTGCTGAATCCGATGGACCGGGTTCTAACGGACAGCAGGAAGACGCCAGTCGCTTCGTCAGCACGAGCTGAATACGCGACGCAGCTGCGCGCTAAGATGACGGAGGCCTTACACAAGGCTCGCCGCAACCTGACCACTGCTAGGGCGCAGCAGAAAGCACAGTACGACCGCTCGCACCGGGATGTTCACTACGAAGTGGGCGATCTGGTGCTTCGGCGCCAACACGTTCTGAGCGATGCTAGCAGACAGTTCGCGGCCTCGTTGGCGCCGAAATGGATCGGGCCGTTTCGCGTGCGAGAGAAGCTTTCCTCGCTCGTTTACAGGCTCGAGGACTTGCGGTCGAAACCGACAGGCGGACCGGTGCACGTATGCGACCTGAAACGTTACGTGCAGCGAGATGAGTGGGTTCAGGACACAGCCCGACCCGCGCCGCAGTCGGAAAACGAGCGCTGCGATCAGCCGGCGAACTCCGCGTCCCGCTATAACTTGCGCCGTAGGCAGAAATAAAATCTGCCTGCGCGGACTAGAGCGAGGGCGCAGGCCGACAACCAGTCTCGTTAAATGCATGAACGTACGGGCCGCTCATGCCGATCAATGTTACGTGAGACTTACTTGCGTTAGCCCTCATGACTCTCGTGAGGGCCGAACAGCTACGTAGCACGCGCTGCGGCAGTTGGTTACTTCTGTGTTGACCTTTTTCAGCGCAGATGGAAAAGAAGCAGGGCGCATCAGAACGACATCGTTCGCAACTACCACCAACTAGAACCATCTAGAGCCACCATCCAGCTTCGGCAACGCGCCGCGCCCATGGCCCGCCGCTACGCAGAGCCCGCGACCTGAAGCCGCCACCCTGCCGCCACCTGGGCACCCCTGCTACCTGCCACGCCGCATCGGAGCCAACCGCCTGCCTACCGACTGTACGCCTCTGCACCCGCCTACCCAAGAGCAAGCTGGCAAAACGAAGTCAGAGCAGCCGTGGCCTCATTACCACCTCAACCCTGGGCCCTGGCCAGCTGATCAAGTATGCCAGGGCGGCCCAACCGCGGCCTCTAACATGAAAGCGCCGCGGCCCTCGCCTCTGAAGCCACCTGACCCGGTCTCTCAGAGCGACGCAGCCACAGACCTGGCCTCCAAGCGATCGAAGCCGGGGCCAAGGAGGCGGTCGACCATATTCACCGGAGCGGCGCAGCCGCGCGTACTCGGAAGACGGCGACCGGTAACAAGCCACCTTTCGACGTCGGCATCTCGCGGGTGGTCAAGCCTTCGGACCAGCTGATCGGTGCGGGCGTGGCGCGGACATCAACAAGTGTACCAGCGGGAGCCGAAGAACTTCGATCCCTGGATGGCGGAGAAGATTAAGTAACGTTGCGCCCGCTTCTCTGTCCGGGAGGCTTCTTAAGGAGGGGAGGATGTGGGATATACAAATATCCCTCGCCGCCCCGCGCTGAGTCACGCGACGAAGCGCCGCCGCCGGGCGTGGGGAGAGGGGGGCCACGCGGCCACTCTCCTCACCCCCCAGCTTGGACGTGACGTCACACCTACGCTCTGGCGTCTTAGGAACGGGGTGAACGACCCCTCTTGGTTGCAACCGGTTGCTCAAGGGGGTGCAATGTCGTAGGGGTTTTAAGGAGAGCTCACGCGGGAACAAAGGCTGTCGAGTCTCTCCTCTCGCCGTGGTGACTGCCCGATTGCCCCGCCGACCCCGTCTCCTGCCCGCGCCCTCCCGGATTATTCAACGCCGGTCGACGACGACCTGGTAAGCTGCTGAACCATATATTATCGGATAGAACATTCTTCCGCAGTGTGCTTTGCCTTGCGCTAGGTTAATAAACGGTTTCCTAGCGTACTCTGTTCGTTGCCTACTTCGTCCGAACCCGCCGTGGCTGTGACTTTGCGCCACGGGTTGGGGACACGAGAACGCCCGCGCATAGCTGGCACGGAAGCGCGCCTTCCCGGCCGGCTGCTCGCGGGTGACCCCATAATGTATCATAGCCACAATAATTGCACTTTCTACCTTTTCTGCATTGCACCGTACATTGTATACTTCATTAAACACTCTCCTAATTTTGTAATTGTCTTTGCTTATCTCTTGATTTTGTACCAGATCTCCCATGTCTGATGCGTTGTGTTTGTACTCTAGTTTTGTTGCCAATGCCATGTTTTTAGGGGCCGTGAACCCCGTCAAGCCCAGTTAGAGACTTTTTGTTCACGGTCCTCAGCATCTGTAATGTTGATGTTGGAATAAAAATGATGATGAAAGCGGTGGTTACTGGCAAACGGGGTGACAAAAGCCAAGAGCCATGGGCGTCCGGAAGGGGGGGCAAGGGGGTGCGGTTGCCCCCCCCCCCCCCCTGGAATTACGGATATTATTTATGCACTAGTTCCTTTTTGGTGCTAACCTGCCGCCGCCCCCATCCCCAAACATTGGGTGCCCCCCCCTGGAAAAAGTTCTGTGGACGCCCTTGCCAAGAGCACACACCGGTTTTCCTTATTGTAACATACGCCATGCATAATTTGTTTAATAGTAGGCTTGTTGGCCTTGCTTCTCATGATTTATGGCCGTGCTTGTGTTGACAGCACACAACGTCAAAATTATGCGTTGAACGTTAACACTTCAAGTTGTAAACGACGCTCGGCCCAGTGTGGGCTTGTCACGCTCGCAACGTATGCACTTCATGGAACAGTTGAGAGACGATGCCAGCACTGACTATACGACGCAAGTTTGGAGCTCTAGGTCTGCCTGAAGGGTCTACGGGCTGGATTCGTCTCGCACTATACAGAGTAGTCTCTAGGTCTGTTTGAAGTGCGCGAAATCCATTTGGCTACTCCATTTGCACAATGGTCCACAAAGCCTGATTCCACTTCTTTACCAGGATGACAAATTTAACACCAAGGGGAGGATGCATCTCATATACGGGGTTCTTCTCACACTTAAGAGTCTTCATAACCTCGAGTAACGAGGCAGATGTTTCGTGCAGACAGGTAGTTCCCAGAAGCTTTTCTGAATTTCTGAATTTTCTGAATACTCAGCTCGTCACTACAGTTCATGAATTCGCTTCATCCATTGACAATGCTGGACAGGTTGACGTCATTTTTTTAGATTTCAGCAAGGCGTTTGATCGCGTCATGCACAATAAGCTCATCTTTAAACTTCAGCATCTTGGTCTTCCAACAGCACTTGTCAAATGGATTAAAACCTATCTTTCCAACAGAAAACAGTTCGTCGATGTTAAAAAATCTCATTCAGGTATTTTACCCGTTTCCTCTGGTGTGCCTCAAGGCAGCGTACTTGGGCCTCTTTTATTCCTTATTTATATCAATGATTTGGTTAACTCCGTAAATACGTCCGAAGTCAGTATTAGACTATTCGCAGATGACTGCATTCTGTTTAAGAAAATTAGCAGCACTACCGACCAAGAATGCCTGCAGTCAAATCTTAATAATGTCGTAGAGTGGTGCACCCTTTGGTCCATGAAATTAAATAGCGACAAATCGGTTCTTCTTCAGGTTACTAACAAGAAAGCGCCATACAGTTTTAATTATGCAATAAACAATCTTCCACTGCTACAGGTGAGCGAATACAAATATCTTGGAGTCACCATTACAAATCGCCTTTCATGGTCCAGCCACATTAATAGCATTTGCTCGTCTGCTTCAAGGAACCTCGGCCTTCTAAGACACAAATTAAAACACGCTCCCTCTGAACTTAAACAACTTGCCTTCAACACACTAATTCGTCCGAAACTTGAGTATGCTTCCGTCGTATGGGATCCGCACTTAAAAAATGATATAAAGAAACTTGAAATGATCCAAAGAAAAGCCGTCCGTTTCATTTTTAACGCTTACCATAGCTCTATCTCGCCATCCGTTCTGATGTCCACGAAGAACATACCCACTCTAGAAAGAAGGAGAGCACTCGCAAGGCTTAAATTTCTGTACTCATTTTACTCTAGTCAATTTAATATTAATGCTGCTCCCTATATATCCCCCCGTTCTACACGGCAGACACGCAATAGCCACAACCATAACCTTACACCGTACTTTGCACGCACAAATACGTTCAAAAACTCATTTTTTCCCCGAACAATCACAACATGGAACTCACTGCCAGCAAATGTCTTTTCGGCTCAGGATGCCGCTGCTTTTGAAATGAGTGTCTTATTGTATGTGTAAACTTAACAATATCATTGCCCTCTGTTTGGTTTTCTTCTTTTATTGTTGCCGGAACGCTGGATTTGCGTAGTGTTGGATATTATTTTTGCTTTTTGAATGTTGCCCCCCTGCTTGGTCTCTATGACTGCAGTATGTGTAAGTAAGTAAATATTGTAGAGCTTAGGCAAGTGTTCTGAATTTCCGACTTCTCTCTCAACGGCATCAGTGCTGTTGAGAAAAGGCAAAATTCGGCACACACATTCTTTCACAACGTCGGAAGAGCCTGACGAAAACCAAGACAAGGGTCTTACAGCGGAGGGGCTGTTTCGTTCAAGACTTAATTACAGAGAACATCGATCTTAACTCCACAGTTACAGGCAGCTCTTGCTGAGCGGCGTAATCCAGTACTCGCCACCCATGCAGCTAATTCTTTTCTCCATATGTTCGGCCAAATCCAAGCTTCCTTCGCCGCAGTTAAAAAAAAAGAAAATGTTCCAGCCATCTATACATAGGTTGCACCGACGTAACATCCGGTGCCGTCGGTTACGAGTCGGCCATGCTGCCGAACAACCGCCAGACCGCCTCTGGCTTTCCGCTGTCTCTGCTAGTTCGCAACGTGTCGGTTCTCGTCCATCCGTAGATTCGGTACGGTTTTGTGGGCCACCCTTGGCTGCTACGGCCGTAGCGACAGCTCCAGGTGAAAGAAGAAGCCGTTTAACATGAACTTCATCTGCATTCGTAAGATAATCGTAGGCATGCAAGTGCGAGCGCTCCATGACTCAGTACGAATCTGCGCGAGCTGTGGCTGGCTCGCATTAAGCGCGACGATTTGGAACCCGTCAACCCAAATCTACTTGTGTTCGGAGTGCACTTTGTGTCAGGTAAGAGGCTTGTGTCGTCAACTAAATGTTTACGAAAACGTGGGAAGCAATGGTTACACCCTGAAGTGAATGTTGCTGTTTTGATTGACCCTATCCGATTTGTCTAACACAAACCCGGACTGGGTCCCGTGTCGCTGCATCCTAGCTACAGCACTAGGCAAGCCGGTTCGGATCGCCACGACCGCAGCGAGCAATGACGGCAGAGAAAGCGGCGTGCCAAGGCCGAGGTTTTCGTCTCGTTGCTTGCGCATCGCAGACAGGCTTCTCACCCAACTGCTGTAGAAATCATTGTGCGCCTCTATTGGTTCGAAGGCTTTCATATCTTACAACTTCACAAAGCTGGAAAGAGTACATGATATCCCCCGTGGGCCACTTCAAGGAACACATCAACGCCCATCGTCGCGTCGACTCCCGGTCGCAGCGCGTGTACGGATCTGTATCGTCGTAAATTTTCACTTTGTCTGCGTAGCGTATACGCACGCCGATCGAATAAATTCAGACCAGTAGCCTGCACTGAATGGTTCATTCGTATTGGAGTAGGCATCGCGCCCGAAAAATAACAATAATCCAAAGTGTCCGAGGAGTGGCCAGGCATCACAGGGCGGACGGACGCGGACGGCCGAATGGTTCGGCAGCATGGCCGCAAGCGCTTGATGGGACCGGAAGTGACGTCACGGGCAACCTATGTATTAGTAAAATGCACACAAATAAGTCGGCTGTGCGTGTTCCCAGTGCGCTATTGGCGGTACTGCTATGAGTGCCTCCTCAGCACTTATTCCGAAAAGTAAAAGAATAGGAAAAAGTTTCTGGTCGAAAACGGTCGTCGGATAGCCTCAGTTTGCCCAAAAATCGGTGGTTTGCGGTTATATGGTTTGGTTTGGTTTATTGGGGTTTAACGTCCCGAAGCAACTCAGGCTATGAGGGACGCCGTAGTGAAGGGCTCCGGAAATTTCGACCACCTGGGGATCTTTAAAATGCACTGACATCGCACAGCACACGGGCCTCTCTAATTTTGCCTTCATCGAAATTCGGCCGCCGCGGCCGGGATCGAACCCGCGTCTTTCGGGTCAGCAGCCGAGCGCTGACCCGAAAGACGCGGGTTCCGACAGTCCACACTTCGTCAGTTGGGGTAAACGCCTATGCACACAGGCGTTTCTGCCTCTCACTTTGTGCTTTTTTTTTTGCGTGCTGTAAGCGCAGTCCATGTTTAAGAAAATAATGACTCAACTATCTTGCGATAACAGTTGTCGTCTTCGTTGTCCGTTCCGACCCTATAGTGATTAGCCCGGGGCCTTCGGCCACGCGTTGCCTTCGTTCTGTATACACTCGCTGTACCTCGAACTGCAGAAATACAGAAGTCAGCTTCTCTGCAAAGCAAAGACACTGAACTACGACGGCGTGGCTCCTCCTGCGGGCAGAAGTTGGGTGCAGCGCTGGAGATTTCTATTCTAAGCCTTATGCCCTGCATGTGCCTGTACCTCCGGACGACAATTACCCACTCTCCAAGTCACGGGCACAAAGGTCTGCCCCCTTGACTTTTGTGCCTAGACTTGGCTAATGTTAGCCTTGGCTGCAGAGCCACAGAAAGCTTGGCACGGCTGCGTTTCATCCCCCGTCGAGGAGCAGTGGCTTGGGAGAACTGCGCTTAATGCCTTAATCGCGACGGCAGCATAATGAAGGAGAGTGCAGGAGACTCGCGGCGTTTCTCAGACTGCAGGACTTTCCAGCGCTGCACCTAATTTCTTCCCTACAAACGGTCCGGCGACACAACGCGATTCGGGCACGGACTATCTGCCATTTTCAGTACATTTACACGAAATCCACGCCCCGTTGCGGGGCTGACTCGAACTAATCGTTTGCTCCCTTGCATAAGTGATTCGTCGGCAGAGTCAGACGGTGTTGTCAGTTTTGCTATAAAAATAGTTCTTGGTAGCGCTGTTACATTAGTTTCTGCAAGTTAACGGGATAGAAAAGCCGCTCTGTGTCACTGCGTGATTTTTCGAGTGCCAGCAATACGGAGAGAACGTGCTAACCGGATGTTTCCTCGCTGCAATGAAACACTCGCAGGACTGTGACAGCACACTTTTTGTCAGGCACAGAGGGGCTGATATTTCTAAAAACATGATTTGCCTGGACTAGAAGGGCGCCATATGTAAAAAAAAAAAAAAACATCGTCCAGCACACACAACCAACACGCACATTTCAAACGCGTGCGTCAGTCCCTGTAACCGCGGGACTTATTACGGCATGCGTATATGGTGACATGGTACTTTCTTATCCACGGGTGGAGGTGATTTAATGATACCATTCTAATTCCATATCACTGATTTTTTTTTTTCATTTAAATTGCCCCATACACTCGCTGCAACCATTCAGACAGACGGACGGATAAAAAGAATCGAGTAGAATGGAATGGAAATAATTGTATCATAGCGGCCTCAAGGTTATTACGTTGCTCTCATCTAATTCACTCGAACGCCGCCGCGGTGGCTCAGCGGCTATGGTGCTCGGCTGCTGACCCAAAAGACGCGGGTTCGATCCCGGCTGCGGCGGCTAGAATTTCTTTGGAGGAGAAATTCTAGAGGCCCGTGTACTGTGCGATGTCAGTGCACGTTAAAGAACCCCAGGTGGTCGAAATTTCCGGAGCCCTTCACTACGGCGTCTCTCATAGCCTTAGTCGCTTTGGGACGTTAAACCCCATAAACCAAACCAAACCTAATTCACTCGAACAAACTGAGCGTACAAGGTGGGGACAATCGCTCCGAGAAGACAGTGCGCGGAAAAGGCGACGTCATTGGTCTCGCTTTCGATACAGTTAGAAATCTACACTCATTTAATATAGCACATGGTTAATAAAATTCATAAGCATGAAGAAACGCGAAAGGTGCATCTTTATCAGTTAAAACCCAAGCGACAATTGCTGCCAAACTTTATAGCTTGCTATTTACGCCCGAAGCTTATGTGACTTTTTACACGCAACCGGACTTCATGCGTTTTATGCGAAGCATACTAAAATAGCCCAACCCAGCTCCTCGAGCGCGGCGGTGTCGTTACCATTGACCTTTCGTGACCTCCATGTCATACCACGTGATGCGTGACGTCACAGCAGATGAAAAACGGGGGCCCAACTCGCGCCGTCGCGCGAGGCGTCGTGACCAAGGACGACCACGTGGTGCGTGACGTCACAGCAGATGAGAAACGGGGGCCCAGCTAGCGCCGTCGCGCGAGGCGTCGCGACCAAGAAGGACCACGTGATGCGTGACGTAACGACATAGGAGAAACGGGGCCCCAGCTCGCGCCGTCACGCGAGGCGTCGCGACCAATGTGTTTCCTGCTTCTGCCGCTAGGTGCGCTGTAGTGAACACGTGATGCTGGAGCGGCGGTATACAAGGGGGTGCGCCTGCCTCTGCTAGGCGTACACGGGATAGAGATGCCTCCTGGAGACAGGGCTGCTCGTTGGAATGAGAAGCAAAAGTTGCGGCGTGCTACAGAGACTGATGAAGAGCGTGAAGAACGTCTAGCCAAGTGGCGTGCTCGATATGCAACTCGGCGACAATATGCTTCGCATCTGACTAGGCTTAGCCTAAGCTAAGCCTCAGCCATTTTTTGTAAGGTATTCTACCGTTAGTCACCAACACCACGTTTCATGCCGCGCGGCACACTCAGCGTCACAAATAAATAAATAATAGCTTGCTTTGTTTGGGCTGGCCCGAAAGATGCGGGTTCGATCCCGGCCGCGGCGGCTGAATTTCGATGGAGGCGAAATTATAGAGGCCCGTGTACAGTGCGATGTCAGTGCACGTTAAAGAACCCTAGGTGGTCGAAATTTCCAGAGCCCTCCCCTACGGCGTCCCTCATAGCCTGAGTCGCTTTGGGACGTTAACTCCCAATAAATCAAATCAATAAATCAAATGTCTTGTTTGGTTTTATGGGGTTTAAAGTCCCAAGGGGATTCAGGCTATGAGAGACGCCGTAGTGAATGGCTCCGGATAATTTCGAGCACCAGAGGCTCTTTAAAGTGCGCTGATATCGTGGTTAATAAAATTGATAAGCGTAAAGAAACACAAAATGTGCAGCTTTATCAGTTAAAACCCAAGCGACAATCACTGCCAAACTTTTATAGCTTGTTTTGTTTGGTTTTATGGCGTTTAAAGCCGTAAAGCGACTAATGTTATGAGGGACGCCGTAGTGGAGGGCTCCGGATAATTTCGACCACCTGGGGTTCTTTAACGTGCACTGACATCTCACAGTACACGGGCCTCAAACATTCGCCTCCATCGAAATGCGACCCTCGCGGCAGGGATCGAACCCGCGAGCCAAGCACCACAACCACTGAACCACAGCGGCGGCTGATTAACGCTTTGTGGAGAGTATACGTAGATCGCGATTCCAAGTAGCTTAGGTCGCGTATTTCGCTGCTCTCTTAGCGGCTCTGGCGCTCCTTTGCTAACTCCAGTAAGAGAGAGAGAAAGAGAGGGAGGGGAGTGGATACTTTATTCGCTACACTAGCACTAACGCAAACGTAAACGCTATCTCGTCATCATTTCGCTGCCGTCGCCTCCGCTCACGAGTTAGGCAACGCTAGAGCTTGCCCTCATTTAATGACGTCAGTGGTAACGCCACCTACGACGTGGCTCGTTTTGTGAGAAGCAGCGTGGCAAACTGATAATCACTGGGTCTTGCTTACCCGATCTTTTGGATTTGTCATTCACCCGTTGTACTAAATTCTCTATCGTGAATGTGATTGATCTTAAATTATGTACAAAGCGCGCGTCGACCGTCTACTACTCCCCTTTCACCATTGTACTAACCAGTGAAGATTGTACCAAGCAATGACAGTATATTGAATTGAATTAATTGAATGAGTACAAGCTTTCCCCCGGCCTGGTGCTCGGCTTATCTGGTGCGAAATGCTTGGGAAATGGGTCACTGACGTCATCTTGTGTACACAAAGATACCTTGTGCCATGGTGCTTTTTGGCCATAGATGCCCTTGCGCCATAAATATTCATCGCTATTATCATCATGCGATTCTTATTCTACTAGCAATTTCATGGCCATGATCTGGATCTGTAATCATGAACTTGCCCCTACAGTGTATAGCAGTATTCACTTACCACTAGGTACCTCGTTGTCTAAAGTAAACTGTCGTTCCCAGATTGTACAGAATTAGATCAGTTTTCTTCAGAAGAATTTTTAGTCTCACCGTACTGCTCTGAGTGCTTAGGCCCACCGTGGCGCACAGACGGTGAATCGCTGGTGCAACATCTGGCTACTTACCGTGTTGTGTTGTGAATATACCCCCCCCCCCCCCCCTCCCTAACTCTCTTTGTGTGTTCCCGCCACATCCGTATCCTCATAGGCCATGCCCAGAGGCAGTGCGTGGTTCTGCTAAAGTGGTCTTTCTCCGTGCACGCGCTCCCATGCGACCTCCTGAAAAGAAAGGCTGAACCGTACACGAGGGACGGATGCGACTCCTTGATTTCACGTACCTCCACTGCTGCCTAACTGCCACCACGTGTTTTTCCCGACTTAAGGAGCACCCAACGCAGCAGTATTGACCCTGCGACATTCTGTGTACGTCCGCCAGGGTTACATGACTCAACGCCTGCTGCCACGTGCGGAGACGTGCGCGCCTGCCATTCAACCGCGCCTCGCTCTTTTGTCAACTGCGCGGGTGACGCCGCTTCAAGTGTTCGCCTTTGGGCGTTTCCTTGAAACAAGATATGGGATCCCCCTGGCCGGAAATGACACTTCCAGGAGACTTTATCCAAGTGACTCAGCCGAGGAAGCCGATGGAGTGGGGAACGCCCATAAGGAGTACCCGGACGAAGTCCCTACGATTGGCCGAAAAAAGGCGGGAAGACCTCGGGAGGGACTATTTAAAGCGCTCGACGCGTTCATCGAGCAGCGATTCCCTCAGCGATTACCTGAGACTCTGCTCAGCTTTTACCCTGTTTGTCTCTGTTTGTAAATAATTTTTGTAAATATGTGAATACAGTTTTTTTCTTTGCTTCTCCTACTCCCTGTCTCCGGCCCACGTTTCTTCCTCCGTCGGCACAGCGGTGGTGCTCCTGGACCCGATGCCTGGTGGAACACGCTACTAGCCCGGCAAAACATCCGTTGGCTAAATTTTAGGGGAGCCACTTGCGGGAACGCTTGGAGGCAAAAGACGGCAGCACTGCACGCTATCATTTTCCCCAAAGATGGGCTGCGCTGCCTGGATGTCATGCACTTCTCACTTCGCTGTTCGCTTTTCAATAGCCCGTGGCCCGTTGCGCCTCTCATTTGGCGATGGTAGTACAACATAGATTGCTGCTTCGTGAAAATTGGTGGCTTCGCGTTATAACAACCCATGAATTTTATGATCGGAAAACCGTGTCAACGCAACCTAAAAGAAAGCGATCATGTACGGACGGACGGACGGACGGACGGACGGACGGACGGACGGACGGACGGACGGACGGACGGACGGACAGACAGACAGACAGACAGACAGACAGACAGACAGACAGACGGACAGACGGATGGATGGATGGATGGATGACAAGCCCGTTCCGTGGGCGTGAGGAACACCGAGAGCAAAATAAAGAGCAGGACGGCGGAATAAATTCACTGGTTATTTGTCTTCGTGCAAATGTGAATATTAGCAACAGTTGGGTGCGAAATGCTGTTGTCAGACTGTGTGTCTAGTAACACAGGGTAGGGGGGGGTCTGGTGTTTGTTGCTTTAGCACCATGTGTAAGCTAGAGCGAATGCATTTAGCTGGGAATAGTAGGAGGGGAGGGAAAGGGGGGGGGGGGCGTAGGGTAGGTCTGCATCAAGCACGGTCCTTCATCCATCCATATAAGGAGGCCATCCGATGTCACGAGAGCAGCGAAGGGTAGAGACAGGGGTGTGATGACAACCGGAGGGATCCCGTGACATGCTCGTGACGTTACTGTATTCGGACCAACTAGCGTGGTGCGTCGCGCCTTCTTTCCACTCCTTACTTCCTCCTTCGTGTTACACTGGTATCAACGCCGCATGAACAGGATACTTGGCCTTGACAGCAGCCACTGTAAAACGAGCAAGGGGTGTGAGAGCTTCAAGCGTCAGCCAGGACCCAATTCAGCGAAGCAACAAATGTAAGCATGGAGAACATGACTGCAGAAGAATGTATACGCTTTTGTCTCACCAGCCCACTGCGCAGTGACATGGATCGTTCACATTTGGGCATTAGGCGGCGAGAGCGAGCGAAATCCGCGCCGAAATGCTGCCTAGTTCACACTTCCCGGCACCGAGTCGCCGCTCGCGGCGTACACAGATATGGTTAGAAAAGAGCATAAATCGAAGCTGTCTACATACCATAACTGTATGCGCGCTTACGTTCGCCAAACGCAGATATTTTGCGGTACGGTGCATCATTTCTCACATTTCCACCTTTAGTTCAGCGTATGTAGGCAGAGACGAAATGTGCAGCCTAGTGGCGCCATCTGGTTCTTAGGACGGAATTTATTTTTGTCAACAAACTGAGTTTTCTTAAGCCTTAAGCCTAGCAGTGGCAGAATCGTCAATCTAAATAAAAAGAAAAGCAAATTCATCATTCATACGTCTCCTTATATGCGAGATGAGACGAAGTGAAAGTCCGATGCCTCATTTATGGCCAGTGAACGCAATGATAAAGGCGGTAGCAACGACGAATTAAGTCCAAAGCGAGGGGCCCTGCTTCGAAGGACACCGCCATGCTTGTCGCTGCACGAATGTAACTTTCCTGGCGGAATTTTTCCGGCAGGAGAAATCGGTCCTGGACCTATCGGGCTTTATGCTAGGAATTTCGGCGGAATCTGTGCCGCGTCAGCAGATTCCGCTCGCTCTCGTCGCCGAATGCTTAAGTACGAACGCGCCTTTTTTACACACAAAAAAAAGAAAAAACTCAAAGACGGTCTTCCTTCCTCCATGGTCGCGCCTTTGTTCACCAACAGCCGAAATTACGAGGAGGAGCGAAGCAGCGGTCCTTTCCAGGTCGGCAAACGACGGCAAAACTGTAAGCGACAGCAAAGCAACAAAGAATATCTTGGAAGAAACGAATAACTGACAGCACCGTGGCCGGGAGTGTCAATAGCAAAGACTCGAGAGCCCCGTGTTGCTGTACGTGCGACCGAGCAACGCGGATTAAGATGCGGCGGCGACGACTGCTTTCAAGAGCGAGGGCGCGCGGGTTCGATTGGAGACTGGGCGCCGGGGCGGCGGCAACGAGAGAGGTGCAAGCAAGCGATCGCGGCACCGCAACGCGGTGTGGCGGAGTGATGAGTTTTGACTGCGGAGGCGCGCGGCGCCTTTCCACGGGGAAGGGAGCCGCTTCTTTCGTGGAGCCTTTCATGCCCTCCGCTCAGCGTCACAACGGCGGAGGTGGCAGTGAGGAGCGTGAGGAGGTTGTGTAGGGCAGCGAGGGAGGGTTAGGAGGGAGGAAGGCGAGCGCGGCGTGCCCCGCGAACCAAAACCGCCGCCGCGGGGTCTCTTTCATTGGATTCTGCCGCGGGCGAATGAATGCGGGTCTCTTGTTGGGCGCGTTTGGGCCGTCTGGCGCGGACGACGACTGCGCGGTGCGAGCAAGCTCATCGAGTGTGCGAGAGCGAGAGGAAATGGCTGTCGCGTTCGCGTGCAACTACGGAGGTGGACGGCGACGCTTGTTGTGTGCGTGTGTATGTGCGTGTCTGAGCGAGCTCCGTTGTTGGAGCAGCGAAGAAAGAGCGTGCCTTTGCGGCCCGCACCTGCGCACAACGGAGCTGTCTTGGGAGTCAGGTTGCTGGAGGGCTTCCCCAGCTCTCTTGGCCGCGGCGGCTCCATAGCAGCGCTCGAACAGCACCGCAGCGAAGACAGAAAAAAAAAAGGAGAAAGAAGGCGCCTATACACAGTGAGAGAGGCTGAGGACATTTCCTTCATTCCTAACAGCGACTGTTATTCATCAAGCGCCTTTATTTCAAAAGTGGAGAAGACAGGAAAAACAACAGCGGGCGAGCACATCTACCGCCGGCCAAATCTTAAACTAGCATGCGCGACGGCCGCTGTTTCTGCGCTCCTGCGCTTTACGGCGTAGCAGCCTTGCGAAAGCTCAATATTTAGCACGGGCTTTGTGAGCCTGTGCTTGTGCCTGTGCCTGTGCTTAGATTTGATATTTTAGCAAGTTTCCTCCATCATAAGCTGCAAGAGCAGGGTAAACGCGGTCATGTACTTGACCCGCTGTACAACAGCTGGACAAGACGCCGCTCCCCCTCTCGGAAATGCCCAGAATGGCTTATGCTTGAATACGTGTAGAAAACGGCTCAGAGAATAAAAGAAAGAAAGGCCACCGGGAGTCAGGTGGTAGACGGGGCGTGAAAGCCCCTATAAACTACTGGCGACGGCACTCCTGCGTTTCCTGTCTCGCGGCGTCGAGGAGAATCCGCAGCGCGGCGTTGCAAATCGGCTTGCTCTGCTCCTATGTTGCTTTAGGGAGAGCAGGAATGGAAATGAAGCAGGCGTGGGTCAAAGAGTCTGCACGGCGAACGAGTACTTGTTGTTTCTGCCTCTGTCGTGGGAGAGAACTGGCACTAGACGTACTTAAAGAAAAGAAACAATGTATGTACATAGGAAAATGTAAGCAGAAGAATGAAAGACACGACTGAAGAGAGCAGCGACAGCTTGGAGCACTCGAGAGGTGAAGCCCACTGAAAGCCGGGAGAAGCAGCAGCGAAAAAGCCCCTAGCTCGACGTGGGCTGTTCCGAGTTCCCCCAGGGCATCGAGGGAGGGCTGCTGTCAGTTCCCTAGTCTGCGTGCGAAAGCTCCATTGTTCTTGGTTTTTCAGATGCCAGTTTGTGTGTTGGTCTCCTTTTGAATGTAACAGCAAAAAAAAAAAAAAAGTGCGCGGAAAGAAGTCCTGTTTTTATTTGGTACACGTAAGGACAGCCCACTGGAAAGTTGTGGAGAAGGCCATATTCGTTAGCCAATACAGCAAAGCATGGCTTTCGAGCGGACTTGCAGTCCACTGAATGTAGCGAGAACCATAGAAGCAAGTCGAAAAAAATGCTGCTTATGAAAGAGGCTCTCTCCCCGTACCGACGCCTCATCCCATGAAAAAGAAAAACAAAAAGTAGTTCTGCAGTTTGTGAATAGATGGCGCCACCATACTGTAAATGTGGCAGAAAAAGGAAGTTTTTAGCGACAGGCCCGCCACACCGCGAGTTGTAGAAGAACCACTCACATTCTGTCGAGTGTGTCGAGAAGACTGTGGTGCTGTCGTTACCGCGCCGCGGTGTTGTTATTTGCGAACAAATGTCTGTGATGGTCATGCCCTGCTACAGCTACCGTGGCAAGACCTGGGCGTGCAGATCGCCTGCACATGAAGGTACGGAGTGCGCGAGACGGCTTAGATCTAGCGCGACTGTTTTGCGAATCGTGTCGCTCTTATGACTCGTTCCTTAGTACCTTGTCCTTCGCGGCAGAATTTCGACGTTTTGTTGCTGTGTCTCAACGGTATGAGCGCGAGGTTTTCAGTTGCAGCGGCCTGAGCGTTGTACTGTCCACTGGGCATTCCTGGGTCAAATTCCATATTCCTGCGTCAGCGACCACGAATGCTCCTTGTTAAAGAAATTAAAAGCATGATGACAGCTGTCATGAAACATTATAAATAGAGCCCTTCTTTCTTGGGTAAAACCCGGGTTAATCCCGATTGTGGGGCCCCCAAACAATTTCTTGAAAGTCGGGTTACACCCAATTTCTACAAAAAATGCACCTACTTTTGTTCAAAAGTAGTTTGAACAAACCTCAAGACGCCGCCCTAAAATTAGCGCATATGTCATATATACTTATTCAAGAGGGATGTTTCAGTTAAATGATTGCCTTAAACCACTTTAACGTTTGATCATGGCGTAGCTTTATTTGTAGATACACTCCAAAAGTACGCTTCAGAAGCAAAAGGCCAAAACACAGGTACTCACCAGACATCTTATTTGCATCACTGTATCAAGCGCAACCCACGTTAACGACGTCCTTCCCCAAGGCACTTGTGCGTTTAAAATGGTCGCTGGGATATTGAATATTTTCCCAGTATACAAAGACGGGAAGGCTTGCACGGACGCGGAAGTGCTGCGCTGGACGTGGTAATGTACTCGACGAAATAACAAATGAGAAAAAAAAAGAAATATCTGTTTTTTAGCGAAACCTTCATTTCCATATTGTTTTCGAAATAATGAGGGAAAATAAAGCATTGTATGTTCCGGAGAAAAAACGAGCACTTTAGTTCATGTCATTTTTGCTGCGAAAAGTAACTTGAAAAAACCCGATTTACGAATTTTTTGTTACACAACCCGACTAGTACTCGAATTTGAGCGCGCAAAATGTCGCCCGTTTTTTACCCCCCTTCCGTGTTCCGGTCGAAAATGGAAAGCCCTAAACATAGGAAACAAGTACAAAAGAAGGCGGAACGAAGCAGCAAGCTGCATATTATCGTTATGTTCTGTGGGTACGACTCTTACCTTCTTGCGCGGCACTGTTGCACTGTCACCGTCACGACGTAGTGAGCGCAAAAAGTAAAGAACCACCGCTCACTGTTCGTAGCGAAGGGAAAACGTTCGCATTAATTAGCGCTTCTGAACCAACAACCCCAGACTACGGAACGCATGTTAACGTTATCTCTCGCCCTTATCACCTGGGAGGTTACGAGCTTGCTGAAGCTAATCCTCTGCGAACATAGGGTTTCTGGTTTCCTATCTCTCTTTAGTTTCACTTTTCTCGGCATCTCCGTGGCCTTGCGAGGCGTGAGCCGTCTTTGCGCCGTTTGAGGTGCGCCAGGCAGACGCGCACTCAGCACGCCGTTATCGAATGCTACCGCGTCCACGTGATGTGCAACCAGCCTGCTTGCTCATTCGAAAGCTCTGCCGGCTGCACAGTGTCCGCCTGAAGCGGCGCAAAACTGGTGAGATGTTTGTTTGCGCATTTTGTGGCCTTCGTAATGGCCGTGTGACAACCGCTCACTTTCACAGCGGGAGCAATGGCTGGGGTCCCAAACGTGCGGTTCCACCGGCCATTCTTCACAACGTTTGCTCCATCAACCAGACTACGCCCATTGCAGGGCGAAGGCCTCTCCCAGGTCTCTCCAATTAACCCTGTCCTTTGTCAGTTGCCGCCACTGTATCCCTGCAAACTTCTTAGTCTCATCAACCTAAAATTTTGCCGCCTCCTGCTACACTTGCCTTCGCTTTGAACCCACTCCGTTACCCTTAAGGACTAGTGGTTATCTTGCCTTCGCATTACATGCCCTGCAGAAGCCCGTTTCTTCCTCTATATTTCGACTACGATGTCACTAACCCGCGTTCGATCCCTGACCCACTCTGCCCTCTTCCCGTCTTTTAACTTTTCACCTAAAATTTTTCTTCCCGTAGCTCACTACGTTATAATTAACCTAAGTTCAACCTTTTTCATTAGCTTTTACGTTTCTACTCCATAGCCGAGTGCCTGTAAGATACAAAGCTCTTATATACTTTTCTCTTGAGGATATTAGTGAACTGTCATTCCTGACCTGAGAGAACCTACCAAGTGCGCTCCACCCCATTCTTGTTCGTCTAGTTATTTTCCTCTCATGATTTGGACGAGAAGGAAGACGAACACCTTGTGCCTTTGCGCTGAATATCATGATCCGGATCAGGGGTTCGCGCAGGTCCAGATCAGGGATCCGGACCTGCCCTAAGTAGATTGGTTTATTGATTTATTGGGGTTTGACGTCCCAAAGCAACTCAGGCTATGAGGGACGCCGTAGTGGAGGGCTCCGGAAATTTCGACCACCTGGGGTTCTTTAACGTGCACTGACCTCGCACAGTACACGGGCCTCTAAAATTTCGCCTTCATCGAAATTCAGCTGCCGCGTCCGGGATCGAACCCGCGTCTTTCGGGTCAGCAGCCGAGCGCCGTAACCACTGAGCCACCGCGGCGGGTGGCTCAAAAACAGGGCAGTTTTTTCGTTTCGCCTCGATGGAAACTGCGGTCTCAGTGGCCGGGTTCAAAGCTGTGACCTTCCAGTGATTTACCGCGGCGGGTAAATATGTCGCTCATCGAACGACAAGAAAGCAAACGATGCCGCATGTTCCGGTATCGAAAGTTCTACGGTAGAATGGGATCTCTTCTTTCACGGCTAGAAAAGCAAAAGCGTTGCTGATAGCCAAGAGTGCGCGCTGCTGTCTCCGTCAAAGTCTGTGATAACTGCGTCGCTTTCTTGCGTCACGCCGAACCTTCTTTTTAATCGCTGCGCATTCCCTTGATAGTCCGGGCGGAGGAGGAAGAGCAATAAATGATAGCGACGATTGGTATCATTGCTGTACTCCAATTCTCTTTCATTCTTATCACTGGCTGCGCCTACTTACTGATACTGGCGATAACGGCGGTGCTGCAGAGCCTAGCTAGCATGGCGCAATGCGAGGTGATTTTGTGGGGTGTAGGAAGAAACGTCCCCGGAACATACATCCCCGGAAAAAAGGTCCCTGGAAAAAAGGCACCCCGAGGAAGCACCGTCTAGGAAAAAATGTCCCCAAGTGAAGAAAAAAATTTCTTCCGGAACTCACTTGACAGAAAATTGCCCTCTTTATTAGACGGTTCTTTGGTGGTCTCCATCTTTAAATTAAACACAGCATTAAATCAATACTGGGACAAGTATCCAACTTTTAGTGCTCTGCATACCTTTTACATCACGTCTGCTAAGTCGTACACTTACCTTGCAAGAGCTGGTGCGAGCGCGAAGCTGCTGTCTCCAGGTGCAGTGCATAGGCGCTGAACTACCACCCCCTAAATATTGCGTCTGCGTCATGTGATAGCTCGATGATAGTGTAGAGGACACGCGCAGTCCTTGTGCCTACAGACACGATGCCCAGCAAGTATAACGTTCGGTCATGATGTCAGGATGCCTTCCTTATGATCTGATGATATATATATATATATTTTTTGTACTTGCTTTCTGCAGTCCATGATATTTGCTTGTATTTAGTTTGTGTATCGAGATGTCCCTTTCACCATGTGTTTTGCTGCAAACCGTCCAAGCGTTGAGCGATAAACCACTGCCACACTTGCGTTGCTCTGACCATGCCGTTGCGTTTGCGAGTCAATGACTCGTTTGGGTTTTGGTTTATTGGTTTATTGGGGTTTTAACGTCCCAAAGTAATTTAGGCTATGAGAGACGCTGTAGTGAAGGGCTCCGGAAATTTCGACCACCTGGGGTTCTTTAACCTGCACTGACATCGCACAGTACACGGTCCTCTAGAATTTTGCCTTCATCGAAATTCAGCCGTCGCGGCCGGGATCAAATCCGCGTCTTTCGGGTCAGCAGCCGAGCGCCGTAACCACTGAGCCACCGCGGCGGCAATGACTCGTTCCACCGGCAAACAACATGTATCCGCCTCCACATGCATGCGACTCGCATGCATGTACACTTGCGAGGCGGCCGGATGCTCAAATTACGGCGGCTTACGATACGTTTGATGTCACCCGTTCGGGGACATTTTTTCCTACTTCGCAAATCGGGACGTTTTTTCCGGGGATGTATGTTTCGGGGACGTTTTTTCCGGGGACGTATCTTCCGGGGACGTTTTTTCTGGGGACATTAGTTAGACTCGAGTTCAGGACCTCCTCAGGTGGTGGAGATGGGTGTCCGGTTGGGCGCGACACGTTGCAGGAGGGAGATGAGAAGTAGACGAACTTCTTTGCAGAAATGTATAGCTGGGTTTATTTACAAACTATTTACAAATACACATGTCGAACCGGGTGGTCGCTACCATCAAGAACGATCGGAAGCGACAGGCCAGAGCTCGCCCCTATAAAACTCTGTCCTGCCTGACCGACTTAACTCGCGCTTCGCGTAGCGGCTCCTCGTTCTTCGGAACGTGGCCAGCGCAAAGCTTGGCCCTGTCCGTACTCTTGAGACTCCGACTCTCCACCAAGAGCCCTCTGCCCAAGTCTCCCCTTTTGGCGCCAAAACGCCGCCCTAAATCCGTTTCCCCAGCATTCTGGGGACCATTTTAGTGTCCAGTCAGAAATGAGCTTTTTATAACCAATCGGAGCATTTTCTCTGCAACTCAGCAGACCAATGACACGCCGGTACCCGCGAGCTTGTTTGCTCGCTAGGGCCGCATGCCTTTCAACAAGTCGATCGCGCTTTTGCGCGTTTCCACAATTTAAAAAACACACTGAGAAGACAACAGAATACACAAAAGCACAACTTCCATCAGCTGTGGCTCCAAACACAGATACAGGGTCAGGGTGGCATGTGAGCCCTCTGACCAGAAGCAGAGCAAGCACAACTCATTACCCGCCATCTAGCAGCACGATCTTTCGCACGTGCACCCAGCTGCCTCCCAAGCAAGCTTCCCCCCTCAAGTGTCCGTGAAGCTTTCTTTGACATTGTTCGACGCCGCTTTCGAAAAGCCAAAAAAACTGACCCCAGACAATGCGCCGGGGTGCGCGACGCGCGCGCTCTGTCCGCAGAGCGGGTCCCAATCCGGCACCCCTCGCTGCCGTTACTGCTTCTACTTTTTTTGGAACGGCATGCTCTCTGCCAGGAGCATTTGCTTTGTTTCTGAACGGCCAGGCGGCGTTCGCCGGGGTGGGGACCACGCGGAACGCCGCTTAGAAAATCTTGAGACAAGGACCAAGTCAGCGGCGCCCGGGGTGGTACGCAGATGGCCCACTGCCCGGCGGCCCGCAAACTCAACTACATTTTTTCCGAACATTTTGTCAGTACTCAGAAGAGACTCAGTATGTACGGCTCGCACGTGGTCTAACGGGCTCCGTGGATGTTCGACCGCCCGTATATCTTCCACTCTGCGCATCGGAGCAGGTGGTGACAAGCGGATCTGACTATCTGACAGACGCCACAGATTCGCACTGTTTTTCCTCAACGATCAACATGGCGGTCGCTATGACGTCGGTGCACGCCTTTTATAGAACTTAAGTGAAATTCCGCAGGTGCTTATATTCATACTGACGCAACGCTGTGAGGTCATTAAGAACTTTATAACCGTACCACCTATACTTGCTATGTGTAACAAATTCCCGCGCACATTCGGAAAGCCGCCAGCAGTAGAGCGCAATAGCCACTAAGCCACCGCCGCGGTGTCTTTGCCAAAACTAACCGGGCAACGGTGTTCGTTTCTTAGCCTCGTAGCGAAGCGCTATATGGCAGCCTTTAATCTCTAAATCTGTGTATAGTGAACCCTTGTCCTCACGTTCTGACACATTTCGGCCTTTAGGAGTGCCGTAAAGACTCCGCTATACGGTTGAGAAGCAAAAACCTGTTGCTCGGTTACTTTTGGCAAAGGGGGTATGTTCGCGTTCTCTTACTTACGCTAGAAAACGCAGGGTTGTCAACATGGCGGCGGCGCCCAAGTCACTCACTTTGGAGAGAATTCGTCAATGTTATTGGGTTTTAAGCCATATTCATTGCAACAGAACGAATGAGGGACAAGCTTGCCCAATTTCCAAACTGTGTGACGATTCTGCCGTTTCTAACCCTAACAAGACACCGCCGAGTGTGGATTGCCTTTATTTGGATTCTTACGACAAGGTAGTCATAACCTTGCCAAAAGTAGCAGTTTCGGTGGTAGGCAGTAGGGGCCCGAAAGAACTCTAGTACGCACCATGAAGTTACTTAAAACAATTAGCTACTGGCTCTAATGAACTGGGCATGGAATACGACTTGATTGGATGGGGCGATACGAATTGGAAGACAACACAGGAAACACTGGCTAATCATAGCGAAATGACACATCATTACAGACTAGGCAGGAGGGTATAGCCCCCACCTGGTCCAGAACTAGACAAAGGAAAGAAACAACGTGAAGAATGCTCCAAACAAACATATATCCAAACCCGATTCTGGTCAACCATATATGGCCAGAGTACGATCAGGACAGATGCAAATAATGCGAGGAAAGAGGGTCACTAGACCATATTATTTGGGAATGTGAGAAGGGTCCAGGAAGAATAGCGGGGATAACAACCAAGACTGCATGGGAGACCATTCTGCAAAGCACAGAAAAGAAGAACCAACTCAAAGCAGTCCGGCTGGCTGAGGATGCCGGCACGAGTCAAGAGCTTCCGGCCTGCACCTAAGCTGACCGCCCTGTAGGACACATAAAGTTTACTCTCTGTCTGGATAACCTTGGCTAAGTGCGAATTATACGGCAGAAACATTTTCAAATTTGAACTCCAGATGGCGCCACTTGGGCCTGCTCTATCGTTGCGTTCGCGCTGGCGTACGATAAACGAAAACTGCTCATGCGATTTCCACTGTAAACTCCTGCTAAACGCTTGCGTAAACGTACGCAATCGCTCATACCCTATACTAAAAGTATCTAATCACGCCAGCGCACCGTAGACCATTCTGGAACTTTGGACAAAGGAACGCAGCCCGCAACCTTGCGTGTGTTACTGCCCTCTCCACTTCGCTCGCCGGCGCCACAAGATAGGAATCACGTCCGCGCGCACCTTCGATCATTCATTCGAGTAGTTCGGAGAAAACAGTACTCATTGCCGACGAAGAGTGCGTAACCTCGAGCGTGCTAAGTGATGTCCTCCCCACTCCGCTCGTGCACGAAAGAACAGACTTGAATTTCGTGGAAACCAGTCTCCACGCCTGACCAATGGCGACGCGAGACCGGCCCGAGGATGAGAGTGAAAATGTATGGTTAATACTGTGTGTATGTACGCGCCTGCCTTGGCGCGAAGAAAGGAGCCTATACATGGAGGTTGCGTAGCGCTGCCTGTCAGTAGCCGGCGTCGTCGCTTCGGCGGACGCCGTTGTTGCGGCGCGCGTCTGTTCTTTCAATCTTTCCTCTCGCATCTTTCAACTCTCCTCTGTCTGCACGTGGCAGCGATTGTGGCTCAGCTCGAGCCAGTGGGCAGGCCCGTGCACTTTCCTTTTCATCCTTCCTTCAATCGCAATAACAACAGCTGCCTGTTAGAGAGCTGTTTTGCGATGCGAGTCTCTTCTTTCAGTCTTTCCTCTCACGTCTCTACTCTCCTCTGTCTGCACGTGGCAGCAAATGTGGCTCTGCTCGAGCTAGTGGGCTTTCAGTCACAACAACAGCTGTCTGCCAGCCCGTGCCGCCGTTTAAGCTTCGGAGAAGTGCGCCCGCACGACTCCCGGGTTCGACTCCACTCGCCCAGCCACGGATCAGCGAGGCAGCGTGCGCCAGTCTTTGGGACAGTTCCGTCTTCTCGGTCGTTGTGGACTGTCGCTGTGCCCGGTGAAAAATTGCGTTCTTTTCTGTTTCTTCTTATCGTGTTTACGTACTTTATAGGTGCAAGCTCTCTCTTGTATTGTAACCTCTTTATTTAGTGTTACCAGAGTCCTTCAATAGCTTGTGTTACTTTACTTGATTTGCGTTGTAGATCACTTTGTACATGTTCTTACGGGTCAGTAGAAATTCCTCTGTATCGTCTCTTTGCTGTATAATGTTTGCTTTCTTTTAGAACCTTCGGTTCCGACCCATTCTCTGGCTTGCGACCGGCGAAAGCTGACCACCCCCCTTGTCACTTGGTAGCTGGTTTCTGGCTGAGCTTGCCGCGTTGAGTCGAGGCGTCTCCTCTAAGACCGAGACCGCTGCCCCCACATGCGTCTCATGGGCCACTAGACGCTCTAAGCGCGCGAGAACCTGCACCGCGCATGATTTTAAAGATGACGGCGACCCGAATAATGCACCTGGAGCTTCCAAGATTTCCAGATTTACACTTCACTGCCTGCCACTAGCCTCCTTCTCCCTTTCTGCTCTCACTCCCTCCTTCATCCCTTCCCTTACGGCGCGGTTCAGGTGTCCACCGAGACATGTGAGACAGATGCTGCGCCATTTTTTTCCCTCAAAAATCAATTTTCATTTATTTTCTGCCACTATGCAGAGGAGCAGTCCGTAATCATAAAACGTTATTTTTCAAACTTTTTCTTTTTGTTTTTCTTCATGATTCGTTATTACGAGCTACTCGCTTAATGGACACTTTTGCTCGGGAACCAAAGAGTCCGTATTAACGAGGCACGACTGTATACGGTCCGCTAATGTTATGTGCTATAGGGGGCATTCACATGACGTCACGAGTGCCATTTTGGTGTTCAACGCCCAGCTTCAGCGATGCGTGCCGATTAGACACGCACCCTAGCCCTTCGCCATGATACTTGGACGCCAAAGTGGCAACCACTATGGCTTGAGGGAATATCTCCTATCGACTATAGTCTATCGCTTTTTATCGTCGATAGAGGTCAGGTGATATCTACTGCCTCTTCCGCTGGCTCTGCCAGCCTTGACCTGGATGATCCAGCAAATTTCCTAATCTTATCTCACTCGCCTCTCCTCCTTTTAGTTGGCGCTCTCTGTGGAAAGTATCTAGATGATGGGTTGGCTGTATGATGTTAAGCTGAGGTTATCTCACACATATTTTGTTTTCGTTAGCCTTGGGGTTATTAAAGATCAGGTAGCATGGTCGTGCCGGAGAGGGGATGAGGAAGGTCGGAGACGAGGTTTAAGGGAAAGACAAGAAGAAGAACTTTATACAAGGGAATTTACATATATACAAACAGCAACTGAGAGAACGTCTCAGTAAGAGAGTCTCAAAACAAGGAGCAAAGCTTATGGGTTTCTAAGTGGACACAGGCCACCACCCACCGCGGGTTCGAGCTTCGCGCGAGCCAAGGGCCCCGATCAGCCGTCACCACACACACACACTGGGACACCGATGCGGCGCACTCAACCTCCGCTGGGAGCAGAGCGATTCGCCGCAAAGAAATAGGCCTCCAAGTTCACAAAGGAGACGTTTATTCACATCGTCCTCCAGCTGATACACACACACTCAATAGTCACCCCGTCCCGGGGGCGCGCGAGGAGCAAGGCTCCGCTGCGCGCACGAAGCGACTTGAGTAATGCGCACCGCTAGCACGCCGCTGCAGGAGAATGTCCCCGCGGCAGTGCTGTGATCTCTCTCTCGTGTCGACCGTTGGGCCGGTTGCGAGAGAGAGTGGGCATTCAACGCAAGGTACGCCTGTCAGAGGTCGCTGGACCCCGCGTGACAGGCTCGAGCCGCTGCAGGTCAGAGGACACGTGCGGGCGAGCTCGAGTAAGCACTGGTCCGAACGGCAAGGCCGGCACGGACAAACAGTAACGTACGCACCTTACGCTGTCTCGGAGGGATCTCTCTCTCTCGGGGCCCCGCTCGGACGGTCGCGCGGCGCGCGGCCGCCCAAAGCGGGGTCCCGAATTCCCGCCAAAAGGCGCCAATGGCAAAGGCCCTTGGGGAGCCGGGGCGGAGCTGTGGCTAAATGACAGTGATTAGTCACCCAGCCGCCTCTCCACCGCCTGAGGCGGGAGCAAGGGAAAGAGGAGAAACAACGCGGGCGGCCGGCACAGCCGCGCAAAGGCGACGGCGGAAAGCCAGATTCCCACATCCCCCTCTCCTTAAATGCCCTCCTACCCATCGGCAAAGCACGCGGCCAAAATAAAGAAATCAATACACAAAAAAAAATAAGCTACACTTCAGTTCCAAAATAAAGAAATGAATACACAAAAAAAAACTAGCTACACTTCAGTTCCAAAATAAAGAAATGAATACACAAAAAAAAACTAGATACACTTCAGTTCCAGCCAGAACAATGTAAAAAAACAAAGGAAAAACAAGGCAAAACAACACTTGCGTACGCTTCAATAAATCAAAACAGCTTGCAGATTATATACACGGTACACAAGAAGATGTGAATACAACTGTACAACTATGTTACAGGTGGATGCCAGCCTCAAAGTTCGGTGGCGCGGCCCAGTGGGCCTGTCGGCGACTCACCGCTCGCAGACTTCAAGTTGAACAGGTTGGGAGGGCCGACGACTGATGGCGGTCTTCTTTCCGTTGATGTAGGGTGCGTTGATGACGACGGGGCCGCGGCAGAGCACTGACCTCGCGCCCTTGGACACGACATCACGTTCGGGCACAAGACAGTTAGTGCACCCCCTTCACGCCGGCTGAAACGGGCGAGGACGTTCGGCGGCGTCCAGATGTGTAACCTTGTCCACAGCGAGGAGTCCTTCTCATCCTCGCGCTCACGCAGAAGCACACAACGGCACAACTCACAGGCGTCGCCTTGGCTCATGGTTACGCGCGCACACAGTCACAGCCACAAACACGCATACACCGGCACGTGCGCGGACGCTGGTCGGCGACAACGATCCCCTCATCAGAAGCGTCCAGAGGCGCCGCGGCGAGGGTCAAAGGGTGCACTTTCCGCCCCCCCCATCGCAACCCATCGCCCCGCCAACTTCCCCTCCGTACGGGCCGCACAAAACTCGCGCACCGCGACACACGGCTCCTTAACGAGCCAACCACCCACAGTCGGGCCGGAAATGAGAAAAGGCGCTCTGTACAAACGACACCTAATCCAATCTATACCTTCTAAAAGAAAAGAGCAAGCACGAGCGGGCTGAAGTTTGCCTATGTACATCTCGGTACGGTAGAACGAAAACAGATGTACAAGCAGGAAACGAAAGTGGCTAGAAACTGACGCAAGCAAACAAATAAATACACTGATAAACACACAAGGCTGGAACTGAGCATGCTGCCAAAACAACAAAAAAAAATAACACACCGTGCTTCACCTGGGTAGGGCCTGACGAGAAAGCTCGCCAGCTAGCTGAGGCTGCGTGCCTTCGGTTGCGGAAAAGTCCGCCGTCCGGCATTAATCACACCGGTGACCGTCGCCTCAGATTGTACCGGTGCTCCGTACGCTTGCGTTCCGCAGCACCAGTTGTGCCTTTGCGCTTGCCTTTGATACCAATGGGTACCGGCGCAAGCTCGTCAGACCGTGACGCGTAGGCCTTCAGGTCTATGAACCCCTGCTTGCTCCTGGGGAAAGGCCCCATCAAATCGCAGGTGGCCATCTGCCACGGACGCACACTGTCAATTGGTTTCATCATTCCAGGCGGCTTGCCGCCCCGTGACTTCACCGCTTGACAGACATGGCAGGAACGGCAATAGCGGAAAATGTCACGCTTCATGCCGGGCCACGTCACCGAATGACTCAGTTTTGCAAAAACTTTGGAGCCACTCAGATGACCGGCCAGTGGCTCGTCATTAGAGAATCGCAAAAGTGCGCCTCTTAGACTTTTGGGGATAACCACCTAGAACGGGTCGATGGACTCGTCATCGGTGGCTATGTACTTCAGCACGAGCCCGTCATTGTCCAGCAAATATGAATCCCCGGGGTTCGCCGCGACACACGCTGGCTTCTGCCCCCCTGCGCCCGCTACAATACAAGTAGCGTCACGGCGCTCCGTCTCCCTGAGACCGTCGCTCACCTCGCGACAAAACGGGTCATTTTGCTGGGCTTTCAGTAGCTCTTTAGGGCTGAAAACGATTCCAGTCATCCCAGAGGGGAGGCTGGTCTCGTCCCCACTCAGGTTTGCAGCCAAAATTTCCGTTCGCGTCGGCACCTCCGAGGCGCTCACGAAGAGCTTTGCCTCTCGTCCGCTTTGCGAAGCGCTGCTCGCCTGGTTAGCGGAATGGGTTAACCCGTTTGCGGGTTCCCCCACCTTGCCGCCCGGCGGCTCGTCCGCTGTTTCGCCCCCTCCGCCTACAGGCGTCAAGGCGCCGCTGGCGAGTGGGGCACGGGATAGCGCGTCAGCTACCACGTTTGTGCTCCCCTTTCGACACTGCACGGAAAAGTCGTAATGCTGTATCAGGAGAGCCCAGCGCGCCAGCCGACCCGCAGGCTCGCGGAGCCGCATCAGCCAACTGAGCGCACTGCACCCCTGCCTCAGTGGAGGCTTGGGCGGGCTGCACGAACGAGGGAGGCAAGGCTCCTAGTTCGATGAGCGGCGTGGTTTCCACAGGGAACCGGGCCAGCGCCTCGCCGTTCCCAGAGCAGAATTGACTGCTCGCGGGGCACGGCTGCTGCTGTTCGAAACTGCCGGTTGCGGCAGCGTGACACGAACTGCTTTCGCACTGGGCGGAAAGCTTGCACAGCTGAGGCATGCGACCAGCGGATGCACCGCAGGGTGCTTCCGATACAGCTCCAATGGGAGCCGCGTGGTCGACATTTTGGGTTGTCTCGCCGTGAACCCCACTGGGGGCCGCGGCCAACCACGGTGTCTAGCTATTCGAAGGAACAGCAGCCAGCGGATCATACGACGCTACAACTCCGTAGGGAGCCTACATGTAGCTGCCGAGTGCCCCGCTGGGGGTGTTAGACACGGTGCGCAAGCGTGATCGTCAAGGCGACCTGCTCGGCTAATGTGCCATCAAAGGCGTAAGCGCCAGTGACTTAGCACGTTGGGCGCCAGTTGTGGGTTTCTAAGTGGACACAGGCCACCACCCACCGCGGGTTCGAGCTTCGCGCGAGCCAAGGGCCCCGATCAGCCGTCACCACACACCACTGGGACACCGATGCGGCGCACTCAACCTCCGCTGGGAGGAGAGCGATTCGCCGCAAAGAAATAGGCCTCCAAGTTCACAAAGGAGACGTTTATTCACGTCGTCCTTCAGCAGTACACACACACTCAAACGTCACCCCGTCCCGGGGGCACGCGAGGAGCAAGGCTCCGCTGCGCGCACGAAGCGACTCGAGCAATGCGCGCCGCTAGCACGCCGCTGCAGGAGAATGTCCCCGCGGCAGTGCTGTGATCTCCCTCTCGTGTCGACCGTTGGGCCGGTTGCGAGAGAGAGTGGGCAATCAACGCAAGGTACGCCTGTCGGAGGTCGCTGGACCCCGCTGGACAGGCTCGAGCCGCTGCAGGTCAGAGGACACGTGCGGGCGAGCTCGAGTATATGCACTGGTCCGAGCGGCAAAGGCCGGCAGGGACAAACAGTAACGTACGCACCTTACGCTGTCTCGGGGGGATCTCTCTCTGGGCCCCGCTCGGACGGTCGCGCGGCGCGCGGCCGCCCAAAGCGGGGTCCCGAATTCCCGCCAAAAGGCGCCAATGGCAAAGGCCCTTGGGGAGCCGGGGCGGAGCTGTGGCTAAATGACAGTGATTAGTCACCCAGCCGCCTCTCCACCGCCTGAGGCGGGAGCAAGGGAAAGAGGAGAAACAACGCGGGCGGCCGGCACAGCCGCGCAAAGGCGACGGCGGAAAGCCAGATTCCCACAAGCTACAAGACGATGAGCTCAGATGGTCAGGAGCTACTCGGCCGTCCAAGGCGCCGAGTTTTATATCCTTTCATTTCCCTGGGCTCCCTAGATGGGGGCCGGGCTTGTCGGGAAAGGAGGGTCCTGAAAGTTCACTGTGGCACCCACACACACACACTCTCAATAGGGAACACGCCCCCGTCACGTGTTGGGAGAGAGACGGATGCCATCTGCGTCGCGCAGATTCTGGAAGGTTCTCGAAGAGCATTCCCGCGCTTTTCATGTGGTCGCACGTGCGCGGGTCGCTGACCACTTATTCCTGGAAGATGGTTGCTGCTGTCAACTTGATGGCTGGACCCGGCTGGCACCCGGGCCCCTTGGAAT
This sequence comes from Amblyomma mixtum, assembly GCF_055824585.1. Classification (NCBI taxonomy): domain Eukaryota; kingdom Metazoa; phylum Arthropoda; class Arachnida; order Ixodida; family Ixodidae; genus Amblyomma; species Amblyomma mixtum. The sequence continues at coordinate 265,256,562 of NC_143013.1, read as the reverse complement.
GTCTAGTACTGCCGAACATGGCAGCTAACTTCTTTCTGTACTGCAGAGCTGGCTGGCCAGATGCGGGGTGGATGACTGACGCCGCTTCCGTGGCTAATTCAGGCGTTTACCCCGCATGCCTTTCGCGACTCATCGGCATTCCGCTGCTACCACGGCGATTTTTTTCTCACGAAGGAGGCGAAACGTAACAGGGTGAACATGCCACTATAGTACTGCAACTAGTGTTCTTTTTTTGTCAGTCAGGTATATTGTGTGTGATAGCATTTAAAAAGATAAAGTAAGTGTTTCAAAGAGGCATATTAGTGGGTGAAACACGTTTTTTCGTTCGATTTTTTTTCTTGTCCTATCGCATCAAAAATATCAGTCACTTTAAAGCATCTGTACTTGTCTTGCCGACTAGTTTTGTCGCCAGAAAAGTATTGCAAAGGCTGCTGAGAATTGTTCTCAGTGCTGTTCATGCTTCGCCTGCAGTTGTTTTATTCGGAGAATCGGAAACAGCATACACCTTTATTCGTTTTTTTTTTTCGTCACCACACTTATGGGGCATTCTTTGACGGCGAAAGTCGCCTACCTGCTCATCTGCTCTTTGCTGCAGCCAACATTGATAAAACAATTCCATCACATGACGCGCGCCGCGGGGGATCGCCTGGAATCATATTGTTGCGGGAAAGAATATATTTACAAATATTTACAAATAGACAAGAACAGCTGCGAGCGGCACCGAGAACACAGTCCGAACTTCGTTGTCATCTTCTACTCTTCCCACGCTGTGCCCTGCTGCCGAATGTGGGATATCAGTGGTGGACAGCTGCTTACCTTCCACTCAGCAATGCCGGTTGCCTGCGGCCCCATCAACAGCGAACCCAACGGACGACTACGCCGACATGATCGCTTCTGGCCTACCGCCGATGCAAGCTCGCGATCTTAGGTGCCTCTTATCTTTCCGCGACATCTTCGACTTTGATAGTCGTGTTTTGGCTCGGACCTCTGTGGTGACGCATCCATAAACACCGGTGATTCCGCTCCTCTCCGCAGACGTCCGTACCGAATGTCCAGCGCCGAACGCACCGTCATAAATCAAGAGGTGGACAAGATGCTCGCAAAAGACATCATCGAGCCCTCGTCAAGTCCTTGGGCTTCACCAGTCGTCCTGGTGAAAAAGAAGGACGGCAGCTGGCGCTTCTGCGTTGATTATCGGCACCTCAACCGCATCACAAAAAAAGACGTATATCCACTCCCAAGGATCGATGATGCCTTAGATTGCCTCCACGGCTCCAAATATTTCTCTTCAATTGATCTTCGGTCGGGGTACTGGCAAATTGCCGTTGATGAAAAGGACCGCGAGAAGACCGCCTTCGTGACGCCTGATGGCTTATACCAGTTTAAAGTCATGCCGTTCGGCCTCTGTAACGCCCCGGCTACCTTCGAACGAATGATGGACTCCCTTCTTCGTGGCTTTAAATGGTCCACCTGCCTCTGTTACCTAGACGATGTTGTGGTTTTCTCGCCTACCTTTACCCCGCACCTCCACCAAATATGTTGCGGGAAAGAATATATTTACAAATATTTACAAATAGACAAGAACAGCTGCGAGCGGCACCGAGAACACAGTCCGAACTTCGTTGTCGTCTTCTACTCTTCCCACGCTCTTGGTCGTCGTCGTCGTCTACCCGCTTCAATATCAATTCTTGTTTTTACGAAACTCCCACGAATTACCCCCATTCAAAGCCTTCAAATCGAGGCGCATTTAAATACCCTTGACGAACCGATTAGCGTCGTCAAGCTCGCTGTTTAAGTGTCATACTATCGCTGAAGGCGCAGCTCTTGCAAAGTCATGGGAGGCGGCTTTGTGTGCCGCCTCGATCATGGTTTTATCAGCAAGTTATACGGACAGTAGCCTAATGGCCTGCATAAGAACACGATCTCATTTTGGCCACTCGAGTCAGTCTAGTGTGATGAAGGATGGCGCTTCATAATGATGATGATTACTATTTTTAATGGCGCAAGGGCAGCTTTGTTGAAAGAGCATCATGGCACAACATATTTTCCTCTCACGCAAGTCGGGGTCAGAGTCGTATTTCCTGAGCATTTCACCCCAGATAAGCCGAACAACAGGCCGGGGCAGAGCTTGTATTCTTTGTATCACCGATTGGTGCTCGGCGGTCTTGGGGATCGAACCCCGCACCTTTCGCATGCGAGGCGGATGCTCATACCACGTGACCACCACTGCGGTACAGGGTGGCGCTTCACCTGCAGTGAAAACACTTTCCGGTGACACGTGGCGTAAGTCGACCTGATTGTCAGCAAAGACCGCGTGACCACGACTGTCACTTGTCCTGACATGTCGACAGAAATGCCAACGTGCCAACGCTTGCTTCTCCGTCTGGTCGTCGACAAAGTCGGCGCGGTTGGCCATTAGGGACACGTTATGCAAATTTTGCCCAATCTTTTTTTCATCTATGTCAGATGAAACTCAAGAACCAAGAGACTCTTCCCCGTCAGAGGATCCCCTTCCAGCCAATGGCGTCTGCCGATTCTCGTGAGCCTGCTAGCGTGGCAAGCCAGGGAGTGGGAGATAAATTGGAACAGTCCTCTCTGTCCCCGGTCGAGCATAATCCCCACCCTGCATTGTTATGTTACAGTGTCATAAGAATCGGCCGACGCCATTGGCTGGAAGGGGTCCTTTGTTAGGAAAAAGCCGCTTCGTTCTTTATTTGTATCCGACTATAATATAGCCATTTTGACAATATCGCAAACTCATCAAGCCTCATCCACCCAACACTTCCCTCCTCCCCTTCAATCCCCCCCCCCCCCCCCTTTCTGGAGACACGAATTCTCATTGTGAAAGAAAACCTTCGGTGCGCCACGCGAGAACTTATCCCGCTGCGCTGCACCTACCTCCTTGGCTGCCTCCTCGCTGCCTTTACCCCCTGCGATAATTTAGTAGTGGCCGGCAGAGTTCCTTTGGCGACTGCTGCTGCCCCTTCTACATCACTCCTGCATATGATGTGGATCTGGGCCGTTTACTCTGGACCTGCCCCTCCCTGCCCGCCTTCCGACAAAAAAAAAGCAAAGAAATGTTGGAGTTTAGCTCAGCTAAGCCTGGTTTAACGAAATCGTCCCGACGACGTAGACGGCTCCGGCCGACTCGCTCCGTCCATAGCGAGAACTGCAATGCGAATGCCGCGACAGCGGCGCCGCCTCCTTTTTCCAGCAAACGGCGAGTCACGTGGTTAGTCACGTGTCTGCCAGTCAAGCTTGCGCTTTAAAAACATCTGCTCCAATTCGGACCACCACAATGTCGACCGCCGGATGTAGAAGATTTAATCTGGATTGGATTGGAGAAGATTGGCCCCACCACCGGGCCTTGCTGGACTTCCCTTGGGAATCCAGCGACCGCCTGTATCTGTAGGCTATTTCTTTATGTCGAAAAATGTTCTGTCAAAGCGAATTCATAGGCTGTGAGGAATTATCAATAGAACTCGTACGAATTCCACGGAGGGGTTACCATAGTCTTTTACTGTCTCGAAGAGACCACCGTACGCAGGTTGAAGACCTCTGATAACAGATGTGTGATAACCGAGAGGGATATCACAGTTCAACGCTTTATCGCACCATATACCGCGATGCACTGATGCTACGGCGCGATCTCGTCTCCGATACGCATACTTCTCATGCGGCGCGATAACACTGCGATGGCGTCAGTGTACCTTTGGCTCTCCTTGCAAGTGTTCTTTGAACGGTACAGTAGTTCCGAGCGATGACCCTGAGGAGTAACCGCTTCATACGCCTCGCTTGTCGCCTTAGGGCCGTTTCACATGCATGCGATTCTCGCCTGCGACGCTGCGAATTCTGTCGGTCTGCGACTGGGAAGGGCCGTCGGTCTAGCCAGGCGGCCTGCGACCAAGTTCCGTCCGGTTGGAATCCAGTCGCAGCGTCAGTCTGCGACTGACTAGAGTTACTGTATATGCTACCAAAGGTAGCATATACAGTAACTCTACGACTGACCAATGGGCAGCGCCGAGACGGCGCGTGACGTGACCTCACGTGGGAGCAGCTGCCGCGGCCACGGCCGGTCTCCAGGCGCGCGAGCGAGAGCGCACGCGCGTCGAGACCGGCCGCGGCAACAGCTCCCACATGACGTCACGCCACGCGCCGTCTCGGCGTGGGGTCACGTGGGAGCTGTTCCCGCGGCCTAAGCACAACTGTTTATTCTAATCAAAACATACGAAATATTGCCTTGCATCTAAAAACACGCTGGTCACATCATCAACACATTCCGTGCAGCGTTTCTGTCGCGTTTAATCGCGGGTTGCCTATGCGAACATCGAGCAACCTTGCGTGTCCCTCCGACCGAGTTCGCTGGGTACAACGCGCGTTGCATGTGAAAGCACTGTGCGAAAATCGCACTGCGGCGTCACCGACTAGGCCGAATATTTTCGTTCTAGTCGCAGCATGTGAAACGGCCTTTACTCTTCCAGTTACGCACGCAGGCGACCTGACGCTTAGCCAGCTAGATATAACCTTAGGTATTGTAGGCATTATAATTCAATTGTTGTGTGACGTTCCGTGCGTGAGCTACCAGGGCCCATATCTTCGGCGGAATCTTCTCTGTGATCAACCGTCCTACTCCCTTGTCTCCCCTTAAACGGTCCGCGTTCGGCGGCGCCGCGTAGACGGAGCCCCCAGCGGCGGCAAAGCCACTGAAGGGGTACAATGGTAGAAAGCTGCCGACGGGAGACAAACGACATTCCAACGAGGGAGGTCGGGGGTGCCGCAGGCGCCGCCGTGGAAAGGAGGAAGAAGGAAACAATCCAGCCAAGAAGACAGGAGATCGGGCGTGGCCGGCGGAGCACATATAGCTGGCCAGTGCGGACGAAGACGCTCAGGACGAGATCGGACGAAAAAAGGGTCCTTCAGCGCCGAAGCCGGACGGCGCGCAGCTTCTGCCAGCAACCGACGGATCGCAACTCCGGAGCCCCTCCATCGCCTTCATGACGGCGTCGCCACGTAAGCTCGGGCACCCCAGCCTCTGATGTGCAATGTATAATTATTGATTACATCATTTTGTTTAAACTGAGCCGTACGGTGTCTTCTTGCCTCTCCGTCCCGTGTGGACCTGCGCATTATGTGGGGTCGTCACAGTTGTTATTAATATTTTTACGCTCAGTGAATATAAGCTGTAGCGTATACATGTGCATTTGATTGGGATTTGTTTCGTGCGCGAGCACCAAGAACAGCAGGTCGTTTCCGAGCACTTAAATTAAAATCTGTGAATACTATAACGTTATGAATGCTGCGCGCGGGCTATGAGAGACGGCCGTGGTGGAGGGCTCCGGTTAAATTTTGGCCACCTGAGGTTCTTTAAGTGGACCATCAAAACAACTCTATCCAATCAATTTTTTGTAGATATTAGTATCATTATGCGTCTTTATTGCTACGTTGATGTTTTTCTTTTTGGCAGCAAAGCAGGCACTTTTTGCTAAGAAAATTCGATTTAAAAATTTCCTCGCAACTCGATTCAAACTCGTGATCTCAGGGCCGGAACGGACGCCGTGATCACCGTATGAAAGAGAATGGTGGTTCAGCCTCAGTGAACCGTGGAAAGGTAGCTTCCTTCCAAACTCTGAGAATGGTGCCGAAGCCTGCATTTGATTTATTGGGTCATTTCTATAGCTTGCGAAAGCACCGTTTTCAGTGCGAGTAGCGTCTTTGTCATGATATCATGGTTATATCTCCGTACAGGCCAGCTTGACTTTTCGCCTCCATTTTCAATTTGTATTTCCCTCTCCAACTTCGCTTCCACTGCATTTCGCAACCTTAGAGTTGACAACTATTATTACTGTTGTTTATGCGGAGCGTTATTTATAGTTCTGATTGTCGGTGTCACTTTTTCGTTCGATTCCGCCTTTCCGTCTCCTTGCTCGCTCCGCTAACTGCATTTGCCAACCGCGGCCTGTAGTTGCGAGCCAGCAGCTCTCGCATGTCCTATTTCTCTCTCTGGTGGCTGTACTTATCCCGTTGCCGAGCCGATAAGAGGCGCCTCTATCTTTACGTAGTCGTGCACCCTTATCTACGTGTCCTGTTGTATTTATTCTTTCCTTCCTGTTTGTTTGCCAACCGGCCTGTTGGACTTGTGCATCCTGTGAGAACAACTCGCCGTTGCTACCTGCAATTCTGCGCACACATCTCTGCCTTGCATGCGTTTTTTTTTCTTCAAGCTCTTCACCGGTCCCGGCAATCTGTGCGCCGGAGAAGAGGCTGGCCTCGCCAACTCGGCGACCTCACGTGACTGTCCTCTCCGTTCCTTTCGCTTTCCTTGCTTACGACGTAGGCATTCGCTGCACAGCGAAAGCGGATAGGAACACATTTCCTAGATTTGATATGAGAGAAGAGGCCTTTTTATTTCGGCCACCGAGTCATCGCAGCGACGAAAGTCGGCGATATTGAGTGGCGGTTGTTGCGTACGGAGGGGCCCTGGAGTTGAGAGGGTCGTTCAGGGCCGCAGGTCCAGGCTCCGAAGGAAGATGCATGGCGAACTCCATTGAGGAGGAAACTGTACAAAAGGTTTATTCTACATATCTACAGTCGAAACGGGAGTGCTCTCATCGCAACACAGCATCCTGTTAAATACGATTCGTATTCCCCAGATCCCTGACTGGGGAATTTAGTCCGAAGAAAGCTGTCCAATCGGATGGGCAGTGGATGACGCTGGTGGAACCACCCACGGCAGAGGCGGTGCTGGGCTCTCTCGCAGCTCGGGGGATGGGAAGGGGTAGATCAACAAACACTGATGTGTCGCCTTGATCACTGCGGCAAGTCCTCTGCTCGCTCCCTCCCAGCAGGTGAACGACCGTCCTCGTATTCCCCCGCCGGATGTCCGAAGCGCGAGGGCTCTGTCGAGGACACCGCCGTCTTTCAATTAGCAGCATCGCTCCGTCGTCCGGCGACCCGAGTGTAGACTCGACCACTGGACGTCGCCGCCGTCGCTGCTGCTTCTGCTTCTGCCGGTGCTTAGCCTTCGCCACATCTTAACGACGACCCACGTCTGGTAGTAATCTCTCCCAGACCCGTGTTCTTCGACCTTAACACCGCATCTTGCTTCTCGATGACACACGTCTGGAAGTAATGTTTCCAGGCACACCGCAGATAGACAAGCCAAGAGTCGAGTGAAAACTGTGAGGTCCTTTATTAAATGTTTTCTACAGACTAACGCAGAATGGTCGCGGAGTAATGAAATATCGCAGTCTCGGAAATCTTGCGTGGCGGATAACTGGTGCCTAATACCTCGTAAAAGGCGTTGCAATGACGACTAAACGACACAGCACAAGAAACGAAGCACATATAAACCGAACGCCGCTACTATTTCGTTATTCCGAGAGCTCTTCCTTTTGTTCTCGCAGCTCTAGGCTTTCTCGTCATCATGACGTTCTGCTGCGTTTCAAAAAGCAGTGCTTCAACGCCCGTTAGAATACACGTGAATCCGCTTTTTTACTGCGTCAGCCGTTATGCGGAGGCCACCCCGAGCCGTCGCGTGGATGAAGCCCGTCCGAGGTCAGCGATCGAAGTGGCCAGGAGAGAAAGATGAAATAACGAATGGAAAGGTGGCGATGGGAAAGAAGGGAAAAAGTAAGGGAGCAAAGCACGCTGTTGCCGGCATAGGTATTGAGAGTACAGATACAAAATGCGGGCCAGGAGAGAAAGAAAGAGAGAGAAACAAGAAAGCAGCATAGGTGAAAGAAGACAAGAATCGGGAGATAATGAAGGGATGCTGTTGTGGACAGAGAAATAGAAATATCTGAATCCCAAGCTGCTGGGCTAGCTGTTAAACCATCCATGCGCACGCCGCTCGCTATGGGAGCCGCGAAGCCCATTGGTAAAGTGAGCCGGTCTAATCGGCTTTCTTTCTCTCTTCCTCATAAAGGTGCAACTCGGAAGCGAAGCGTTCAGTGAGAGAGAGAGAGAGCTCAGCCAAGACTCCCTCTGCGAGCGGCTGGGGAATCAATAAACCGAAAATAGCGCTCGCGGATGGCACAGCAGCTGCCGTGCCGCAGTGCCATGGGTTATGCGGAGGAAGCTCGTGCCATGTATAAATTGCGCACATTCAGCAATGAACCTCACTTCCGAGTTAGCGCTTGTCTGTGTCGTCCTGTCTTTTCTCCGTGTTCCCTAAGCGCTATTTTTTCATCATGAACGTGCACCAGCTCACCCAACTTTCGGTTTTACTGTACTTGCCTAACTGTCTGACAGGCGTGATAGTGCGCATGCGCGAAACCAGAGAGGAACAGCAGGTCGCGTTAATTAGTTAATTAATTAAATAATTAATTCACACACCTACATACACACATGCATACATACATACATAGGCCGCGCGGTGGCTCAATAGTTAGGCTGTCTGCTGCTGACCCGAAAGACGTGGTTTCGATCCCGGCCGCGGCGGCTGAATTTCTATGGAGGCGAAATTCTAGAGGCCCGTGTACTGTGCGATGTCAGTGCACGTTAAAGAACCCCAGGTGGTCGAAATTTCCGGAGCCCTCCACTACGGCGTCCCTCATAGCTTGAGTCGCTTTGGGACGTTAAACCCCGTAAACCAACCAACCAACACGCACGCACACACACACGCACGCGCGTACGTGCACACACACAAATTAAAAGATTTACAAACAAACGTGATACAAAATGCCCAATGCGGAGGCATCAGTGACTTTACATCCTAAAGCGGCTTAAACGGAAGGAGCTGCAAGAAGTTCCAGCTTTCAATGACTTGTGGGAAATAAACTGTATATGTGTCAGTGTGTGCGTAAACAAAAGAAATGTTTAGTCTGTGGTGGCGCCTTCTTGATAACGGTTTAGACAAACTGACAGGTGATGAGTGTCGTGAGGCGTGTCGAGTTAATCAGCGTGAATACGTAGTACTTGAGACATTAGGGGTCGGCGTGTCGAAAGTGGGGTGAGAGATAACGGGCCGAGATTAGTCGAGGGCGAGAAATCTCTGTCGTAACGACGCCAGATAAAGCGAATTGCTTTCTTCTGGACAGATTCGAATGTTCTTGATGTCAGACTGCTTCTAGGGATTCCGTACAATGGAGCTGTGCTTAGTAACCGGTCGGATGAATGCTTTGTAAGCTGAGAGCTTTGTATGCATGTGGGGCTGCACGCAATGTTATATAGATTGATGTGTTTCGACTAAGACATGTTGCACATGAAAAGGAGTCCGAGCTACTTAATTCCGTTACTATATTTAAAAACGAACCATCAAACGAACATGTAAGTAAGGAACGAGAGGATGATTTACCAAAAGACAAGAAGATTTGTTAGAACTGTTTTGTTTGCTAGTCGGTGCCTGTACTCGTGTGTCTTTCCTTTCGTCCTTGTCAAAAGTCGCGCTGTTCCTTTTTGATTTGACGTGAAGACCGTTTTACTGAAGTTAATTTTCATTCGTCATGTGTCGCACCGCTGACAGAAGCTGCAAAAGAATCATTTAGAAGAATATGATCGTGAACAGAGATGATTTTATGGTAGAGCGCGACATCGTCGGCATATAAGCGAATTTCCGCAGGTATGTTAGAAGTCAGGTTATTAATGAACAGCAAGAAAAGAAGTGGTCATAAAATAGGCCCTTCAGGAACACTTGATGGCACCCTGCATAAAGAAATGGTCGAATTGAAGCACATGTACTATGACTGAAAAAAAAAGAAAACTAGAAATACAAGGGATTGATTGTTTAAATGTAGGGTTGGTCTTTTGTAAGAGTTTAGCTTTAAGCTAAAGTATAATTTTTGTTACTGTATAAAACATCCCTGCAGATGCTCAGGCTTGAAGTGCCTCCTGGGAAAGTGTGTAGCATATACCAGTTAAAAATCTATTTCCTTTCACATTTTTTTTTTTCCAAAATAAAAAGGAATCGCGGGGACTTAGGTCCGGTTGAAAAGGGGGCGGGCAACGACATTCCGCCCCAGAGAAGCCAAATACCGGGTCACAGACAAAACTGTGTGAGCAGGGGCACTGTCGTGATAGAGAAACCAATCGCCTCATCTCCTTAATTCTGGGTGTTTTCTCCGCACGTTCTCTCTTAGTCGCCTTAAAACTTCCAAGCAAAACTCCTGGTCCAGGTGGAACAGACTCTCGGTGGGCGATTCCTCTCACACCGAAAAAAAAAATTAATGAGCATTGTTTTCAAATTTTGCTTGATTGGTCTTGCATTTTTTGGCCCCGGTGAATTGGGCGTCTACCATTAGCTTCTGGAAGCTTGTTTGCTCTTAGGGTCGTGCCCATAGCACCCAACTTTCATCGTCTGTGATGACCTTAGAAAGAACGCTTGGGTCGCTTTGTATTTGATTTTCGAACTCTTGGCACAAAGTCAAACTTTCCAAAATTAAACAAAATCTCAAGTAGATTCATCTTTCTGTAGGCTCACGTATCCAGATTTCGCATGCAGAGTTTAGCAGCCTTTGGGACAATTGGCAACACAAACCCTCACGAGTCACAACCTTCAACGATGATGACCGTTCGGCTGCTGGCTCATGTTGGATGCAACTACACGCACCTAGCGGAGGAACACTCAACTTCCCAGTCGCAGTCGGACTGACTGCGAAGTCAGACCGTTTTTTTTTTTTTTTTTGGGGGGGGGGGTGCCCTCTACTGTGTACAAATTCCTAGCGGCTAAATGTTCGTCGTCATCTTTCATCTGTTCGTCCTGCGCTTTCGTTGCTAACACTGGGCGCCGCTGCCGCAGTGGCTGTGCGATCCACAACAGCCAAAAAGTAGAAAGTCTTGCCTATGTCGCAAGTAGCAACTCTATGTAGCTGCACACAGAGGTGAGAAAGCGGTGGAACGCGTCGCTAAGGACGAAGAGTGGGCGAGCGCTATGGCGCATTAAATTGGGTTAGTAGCGAGGGATGCTGCGCTGAAAGCGCCGGCACGCAAAGTCCCGTGAAGCGATGATTGACTGAAGCTGAGCACGCTGTTCTGCTAAGAAAAACAACTGATGGCGACGGCTCCTCAGGCACACCCGTTCCTCTCGCTGCGCTTATCACGCCGGAAGTCCACCTTGTGCGCAAGGATAAACGATGTGTTACACGTGCTGGGCGTACCTCTACCCATTATCCCCACACATCACACCCCCACTCCATGACTGATTACAGCACGTGTTTACTCCAGCAGCCGAGCTATAGTCCAAGAGCAGGTACTCACTACAACTTATCCGTAGCGCTATGCAAATGTAACGGCGCAAACGCAACTGAAATCCTACACCCAGAGTTACTAGGCGCTCCTACTGGCATCAGCATTTCACATTACCCAATTTGTTGGTGCAGTTCGCATTGATGCAAATGTAAACGCTCAGAAAATGTTTTTCTTGTAGAGACGTAAGCAGCGTGATGAGTATGCTGCCTATGGTGCTACGTTTGCCATTCCAGTGGGGTGACAAATAATGCAGTATGGAACCTGGAACTGGCGGGCTGTATTTGAAGGCCAGTTCCGAGTTCGTTTCCTTTAGTGCTGAAGTGCTCCCATGTATATGAGTATGTCGAGATGTCTGAAACACGAGAGAGACTAGGAAATAAAAACCTGACCGGCTCCTGACACGAGAATCATTTGCCATGACACCGACCCTTAGTTACCAAATGAACCACTAATGAAACTGCCACATGCATAGCTACAGCTGCCTCTACGCACTTTTGTATAAGAATTAGCGGACGGCTAAATGCCTGCCTGCATATGCGCCTTAGAGGAGCTTGGCATTTTCCGGTTCTCTCCCGAGGCGCTGAAGGCATTCTACTGGGCACCGCGGCGTCCGTGGTAAGCATGCGGCGGAGTAGCTTGCTGGACTCATGCACAGCATGCTAACCGTGCCCCCGTTCACACTTAGGTGTTGACATTCTCGACGAGTGCCACTGAGTTTCAGGTTATGCAGATAACTCCAGCTCTCCTCAGGCCTGAAGAACACGGCGATATCAGTGAGGGGTCAACGTTTCTTTCGAGGAGGCTTCTCTGGAACATTTCATTCTTAGTAGGCAGGTGTTTCCTCGAGCGGGCTTTTCTTAAAATACATTCGTCCTCTCGCTATCTGCTGGGTTCGTTTCGAGGGGTCGCTGAGCTTACATTTCAAGGGGCACAAGGAGAATTTTTCGTTCACGTTTTCATTATTCTTACTTTTACTTTCGGTTTTCAATCTTCTTAGATGAACCTAGTAGAAGGTATACTGCAAAGTTACGTATGCTGGCTTCACTGTCCCCGCTGCATTTGGTTTCGCTCGTTCCACGACGTCTTGCCTCTGAGGAGCCCGTAAAAAGAAAGATATATCGCATGAAGGAACAGCCGCTGGAGAGTATAGGCAGGAGAGAGGGATACCAACACGCAAACAAGGCAATCTTCTCTTCTCTGCGCCCAGCGCGGACACTCGAAAGCAGTGAACACGCGGGCAGCACGCCACTCCATGGGGAGGCGAGAGAGAGAGGTGGGGGGGTTCAGCGCCAAAAGAAAAAAGATCGCCGTACTAAACTCATTACAATGAGCGTGAGAGCGCGCGCGCCGCGATAAGAATAGAACGAACATATTCAGATAAAGCGTACCTTCCGGCTCTCCTCACACGCACCCAACGAAAAGGAGGCCGCCGCTCCTTCGCAGGGCGCCCTCCTCTCTCCCACCTTCTCCCCCATGCTTTCCTGCCTTCTTCGCCTTCTCAGCAAAAAGGCGCAAAGGTAGAAGAAAATTGCGTGTTTTCTTTTCGCCCTGTCCTTGTTCGCTTTCGGCAGCAAGCGAGCGCACTCTCTCTACCTCCTGGCTGTTCGGTTCGGGTCGACAGGTCGTTCGTTGAATCTAAGAGCAGGCTCGTGGTCCGCGCCGTGAACACGACAGCCAGTCCTGGTGCTGAACTAACTAGGCTGCGTAAACACGCCGGATCTGCGCACCTGCGCCGCAGTAGTCTTCGCGCATCCACGTCCTTGAACTAAGGCCCGAATCCGTGGTGTTGACGCTGCGATTAGTAGTGCCGTGGCCGTGCGCATCCTCTTCGTGGACTGTCCGTTGGTGGCACTCATCCTTGTGTGCCGTCGTCACAGTGCCGTGGCCGCCTTGGGGGAGAAGTGGTAGGAGGCGGCGCGAGGACGGGGGAAGATGCGGCTGACGCCCAAGGAAGTGGAAGGCCTGCAGGTGCACCAGGCTGGCTTCCTGGCCCAGAAGCGGCTGGCGCGGGGTCTGCGCCTCAACCACCCCGAAGCCGTGGCCCTCATCGCCTGTCAGGTGGGTGGTGTTGACCCGCGGTCGAATACTTTCTTTCGGCTCGATGAGTTCCTACTTAGCGGCATGATCTGTTTTGGTTTGGTTGGGTAGGATTGAGGTTTAACGTCCCAAAGCGACTTAGGCTATGAGGGACGCCGTAGTGAAGGGCTCCGGAAATTTCGACCACCCTTCACTACGGCGTCCCTCATAGCCTGAGTCGCTTTGATCTGTTTTGGGGACATGCTATAGAGTTGAGTAGCTGTGGTTGAGGAGAGGGCTGCCGCTGTTAGCTGGTGTGAATCCGGGCTGTCGAGGCCTTTACCGGCCTTCCTGCTAGCGTCATTTGTGGGTTTATGATCGTGCGAGGACTTTTAGTATCTGTTGCGCCCGCTAGCTCTTTGTCGGCATAAACGTTCAAGAAGGCGCGTGCTGTATATGATACGCTTCTGTGGATTGTCGTCGAAGCGCCGACGCGATCACTGCGCAGTTATTCCGCGCTGTCTCCGTGTGCACTTTTTAGTCTTCGAGCAATAGACGGAGGTGAGGAAAGGTTCGGAGGTAGTGCGATACGGGAAGTAGCTGATGCGAAGCTGTCCCGACGAGCCTTTTTACAGCATTAGCCGTACAGGGAACTTTCCCTGATTTAGAGATAGTCGTCGTTGTATGTCGTACTCGCAAACCTCCATGTTCACATGCTGGCCGATTAAAATATTTTGTTATCTCTCTCTTCGTCGGGAGTATGCGAATGAAATGTTCAGTGGGATCGGCTTATCACATTATAGGATGGGCTATAGATGGCGCTAGCCGCTACTTTGAGTGGGTCATGGATAAGGTCCCTTGCTTGCTTGACGTGCCGCTGTCTTCGCCTTCCCTTTGAGCTGAACAGTGCGCAGGGCGTCCTTCGCTGCTTTACGCGTCGCAGTGTTCGCCCGCTTTCTTTTTTTGGTCTTAGGAACGCGCTCGGTCGCCTTCTCACCTTTGTGTGTGACCTCGTAAAGCTGCCGGTGCTGACTTGGTCGAGCACTTATTCCGCTCTGGCGTCAAGCGTGCAGCGCAGTGTTCACTGTCTAAAGCACTTTCTAGCTCTCAGATCATCTGCCCGCTGCCCAGAAAATTGAAACGCAGAATGAACGTTCCAGATAATAAGGGTGACTAATGACGGCGGTGTTGATGAACCGTGTCTCTTCCCTTTATGGTGATTCTGTATGCAACGCCGTGCTTTCATGCAGCGGGTCCAAGCGCCATATGTTGTAAGTGCTTCAGTTCAGACGCTAGCCGATGGCAACGTGTATGCTTAAAATGCCAGTTACAACACACACCACGCTTTGTTTTGGTCATGGTCTGCATTGTCTAAGGGAGGCGTCGGAGCTTCTTGAGTTGAATATAGCGCGGAGTGGTGGAGGCGTTTACAGCGCAGCTGTTAAACGCCCGTTAATTGGGTTGAGCATCAGTTGCTGTTGGCGTAGCCGGCAGAGCGAGCGCAAGCGAACCACCCTCCTGCAGGAGAAAGAGGGTTGCCGTGTAAGGAGGAGGATATGGCGAGAGCCGAGGAAAGTGGCGCGCTCGGTCTGTGGCGGCTGCTGCGAAGCGCGCCGCCTGAGGAGAGGCGACGAAGCCACACGCTTCAAGCGGGGGTCTTGGAGAGGAGTGCTAGTCGAAGAACGAATACGTGCGTAAAAGAAAAAGAATGGTCTATAACTACATGTATGCATTGTGGGGGTTTAATTGGGGAGATAAATACGTTCTCCCCGTTTAACTGTGGCTGACACAGTTCAAAACAGCGCGGACCCCACCCCGTGGTCGCGAGCGCTACCGAGCGCACGCCGACCACGGCGGGCCGTGCTCTGCGGGAACAAAGGAACGACACACTGGCTGACACAAACAAGGCATTTATCGCTATAACAACAATAACGCCAGCTAGCTACAAACTACACTGAGGAATCGAGGACGTCCGACTCACCAGCACGGTCACGAGCGAATGTTCGTCCACAGTAGGGCAGAGGAAAACTCTGAGGCCGGGCAGGACGAGATGCGGGGTGAACGTTCCTCCCCACGAGGGTTCTCGCCAGCCGACGAAGAGCGGAGCTGCGCGCGACGAGTCCGAGCGCTTTCCGCGATGACGAGCAGAAGACAGGAGACCCGTCTCTGCCCCGCGCGCGCGCAGGAGAACGCCATCCGTGGCGCTGGTGTCGCTGCGACGCGAGCGCCCTCCCCTGTTAGTTAAAGTAACACAAATGAGAAGGGTGCATGGCGGGGAAGTTAACCACAGTTGGGGGTACACTGCGGGAAAGCGAACCACAGGGGACGAGGGCGTCCCCACAGCATGTCTCTCAAATTATTTGCCACTATATGTATCTCAGGATCCAAGTACAATTCGCATTAGCGAGTATAGCAATTGTCCAGAGAGTTTTAGTGCGAAAGCACTATACTTCATGATCTGAAACCGGTTCACCGAATTCGTGTGAAGCTTAACCTTAGGGTCAAGCTTGGTAGCTTGGGATTCGAACCCGCGTCGGCGCGAACATATCAGCTTCGCTGGCCACTGCACGAGAGCACTATGCTATCGCCGCAGCTGATCACATCTCGTGTTGAACTGCAGCACACTCTTCCGTTGTGCATTGAACACCGACGTCTTCGTCAATCAATACCACTATGGAACCGATATACACACACTGGCGCTGTGCGTTGCACCCTCGTTGTCTTATCAACTAATACTACGGGAATGAAGAAGATGGTCATGCGCCGACGCCAACGACGACGAGGCTCTTGAGGCGGCCGGCTGATGATCTCGTTGGGGAACTGTTCCTTGTGACCCTGCCTCTCGCCCCGCTGCTTCATCGATTACGTGTGCAAGAGTCTTCGTCGCCGGTGCTCCCCACGTCCCAATAAACTACACTTCACTACTATCGAACTAATATCGTCGCCAGACATGCCGACGACCCAGCAAAGCAAAACCATGAGCCAATACAAGGCTAAATACATGCTTTCGCACGTCTACTCGTTTAACTGCGTTAAAACCATGGAGGAAGAAAAAATTACCGACGATTACGTTACTTCCTAATGCGAAATTTGAGCGCAGCAAATAAGCTGTTTCACCTTTTCGATAGATTGAGGCAAAGAAATCGAGCAACACATGTATGCGCTATCACAGAATTTTTTTTTTATTTTTCACACGTATTCGCAATTTCGGCTCGGGCGGTGCACATATACAGATCCGCCGCCACCGATCTGGCTCTCTGATTGCCACCGCACAGGGGTTGCATTGGAGGAGGAGCGAAGAAAGGAATTAAGTTCGAGCCGGCGCTTTGACAACCGGAGACTCGCAGGAAGAGGGGGGAGGGGGGCGGCGTGTACACCCAGCGGCAAACGATGGGGGCAGAAGCGCGCGCAGCAAGCGGACAACACGATAAAGGGAGGAGGGAAGAGATAGCAGCGACTGACTGATGCCGCTGACGCCGATAGCGCTGGGGGGATGAAAGGGGGGCGGAGCTGGTTACGAGGCCGACGCCGACGACGACGCGAAACCCAGGAACGGACGCCAAAGAGCTGCGCTCTAAAAACTAGGAGGGAGCACGACGTCACAGTCTTGAAGCCTAGTCATAAAAAATATAATGGAAAGCATCATGGGAAATAGGCCCTCACGTGACAAGGCAGCGGTAGCTCTTAGCCGGATTTCGGTTTCGGTTTCGCTCTCTCGCTCTACGAGCAACTGCGCGACCATCTGCTTGTGTTCACTGACGGCTCCGTGGTGAGCGCAAACTGCTCGCTCGCCGCAGCGGCCACCACCCCCGAGCGACGCGTGCGATGACTGCGGCGCAGTGGAGACCACATGCTCCTTCGCTGTGCCGCTTCTGCAGTGCCGCGTCGCGAGATGCTCGCGGCCTACAGGGCGCTGGGAATCATACCGGACAGTCTCGAAGCGCTCCTGTGGCCGCGCAGCAGTGCGCGCACCCGTGACAGAACAATGGTGAGCCTCTGTGCGTCCATCGAGCAGGCGGGCTTGACTTCCCGCTTGCTCTTCGTCAGGTAGTGCACGCGTGACACGAACGCTCCGTGGGTGCTACCTCGGACGGTATACGCGGCCAGGCGCCCCACCCTGGCCGCCAGTGCAGTGTGCCGCGCGCGCGATTAGTCGAGACAGGACGTTACGTGCGCGCGACTATGTAAATACAGTTTACTTCTTTTTGTAAGTGATTGTGCGCAGTGGCCGAGAGACCACGCGCAGGGGCAGACGTTAAGCCGCCGGCACTCTCTCTCGACAGCGAGAGAGAGAAATACTTCACTGCTGCATTTCACGTCGGAACCGCGTATGTGCGCGAGCGTATTCGGCGCGAGTTGTGCCTCGAGAACAGCGGAGGACGGCGGGCCCATGGGCGGGCCGAAGTCTGCCTGCCCGAGAAACAGAATCTTGCGCAGCGCGCCGGAGTGCTCGTTAAACACGTCCGTCCGCCGCGAGCGCTCTGGAAGCCATTGAGCCCTTTTTTAGAGGCTCGTTTTCTTCGCCTACTCTCGAGTTCTCCGCTTATAGCATGCGCTAAAATAAACGCTCTGTATGTGTGTATGTGTGTGTATGTGTGTACGAAAGGAATTCCTCTCCATTCTCTTTATGAACCACAGTTGAACAGTGACGATCGAGGTCGCGGCCGCACCCTTTGATAAAAAGTTTACCTGCAGTTTTCTGCAGTGCACCCAAAAACTCGAGTGTAATCAACAGAAGTGTTGAGACGCGGAGCCTTCAGACAACCTCGAGCTCGGTACGCATTCCGCCAAAGCTGCAACACAGGCGCTGCGCTTCTGCGCTACATCGGAGCACGGACGTTCACTAAAAAACACCACTGGTTGGCAGTCTGGTAACTGGAGGGCCTATTTCCCAAGAGCCAGTGCGCAAAAGGGCCCTCGGCAGCGGCGTCAGAGGAGGATGGCTTTCAGAAGCTGAGCGCACTCTCTCCTAGTTTTTTTTTTCTCCATGCTTGAAACCCTACCACATTTTTTTTTCTTTTCATTCCCTCGTACAATACGGTTCGGGCGGAAGTTTTGGTACTTGTACAACCATTGGTTTCGGCGCCAGTTTCGGCATCAACTCTGGCGCGATTTTGGGGGGATGTTTGAATGAGACTGCTGCGATTAGGAGCTAAAAGCTTCTAATGCGTAAAAGGTTGCCCAGGCACACCTGTGCCATGGGCCTTTATGGCCAAGTGGGTCGGTAAGACGTACTGATCATCGAGAATGCCTGTTGTTTGTTGAAAGACGCGTCTTGTATATCCTGGTATCTCCTTTATTTCATGCCAACGTATACAGCGCAAGAAGACAATTCGTTTGACACCACTTCGAATGTCATACGCCAATTACTTTGGCCGTAATGGGCGTTTGAAGTTACAAGAAGTCACGGTTTGGGGAAACAGGTTGTCGGGGCGAATTCCTATGGTATGTTACGCTTTGATTCGACTAGCAGTCTTATACTACGCAACGCGCTGAATCGTTTTATGCCACTCCGAACCTTCTACCCAATTAGGTGGTCCACAGTCTGTGTACCAATGGTACCCACTGGTCCCACTTAAATGATGTTGTGTTTCTTACTAACGGGACCTTGAGTAATGCGAGTATTCGAGCTAACACTCTGAAACGCCCCTCCCTCCGGTTAGTGTCTTGCGCACTGGCGCCCCACTATTCCCCTAACCGATAGGGTCACCCTGTTATAAAAGGCCCTAATGGCGACGCATCCCGCGGTAATTCAAGACCACGCGCGGTCTCTATGTACGAGCGGTCAATGCAAGGTGTCTGTAGTGACCGCTGTCGACGTCGGGGCGTTGAACCCCGGCGCATCTCGGCCACAGCGAGTTGTTCAGTTGCGTGCCCACGGTGCGTTCAAGAAGATAGTGGCCATGAGACGATGCGGCTGACGGCCGGACGCGGGCGGTCGACGGCGGCCCGCTTGCGTCGTCGTGTGAGCGGATAAGGAAGGTATATCCCACTGGTCTGCCCGTGCTTGCGTCTCGCTATGTAGAAGCCGCGGGTAGCTCGTTGGAAAAGTCCCGAGACGCGATAAGGCGCGGCGCAGAGTTGGGCCCAGTTTGGACAACTCTTGAACACGGGTTCCACTGGCAGATTTTTTGATGCGGATGTGCGCTCGAGGGCTTGCACGATGCATTTTTGCGCCAGCACTTTCGCGTACTCGCCCTGCCTGAGCTTACTTGAATGAAACAAGCGATGTCCAAGCTCGCCTGGACAATACATAAGAGCACTCATGATTTCATATAAGCCTACACGGTTTACATCACCACGTATACAGAGCCAAGCTGTGTATATGACCGCTCATGTAGGAGGATTGATTGCCGCTGTTGTTAAGTTCAGCTTAGAAGAAGAGGCAAATGAAGAACAGGAAGCAGTATAAACCAAGAAGAAAGCCGCGAAGAATACGTGAGCTTATATGGGAGTCCGTTTGAGAAGAAAAAGAAGAGCAGATGAAAAGCGACGTTTATCCTTTACCGATGATGTGTATCCGCTATGCACCCTAGCCAATCCCCCGCCGTGGGTAGGTTCCATTAAGACTGAGGATATCATCATGATTATCTTTACCGATGGCAGCGAATTCCTACAGCAGTGACACCCAGCGTGTTCGGGGTGCTTCTGCAAATGTTTTTGATAGGGCCAAGTGTGACAGTTTCTGTACGCGGGGATTGATAGACCCCGGACCACGAGGCGTGCCTCATATATACAGTGGAGGGCTTCGGGTCGATTTCGACCAGCTAGAGTTTTTTCGTAGTCACCCACTAAAATCTCCATACAATAGCGGTCTTGTATCCGGCGCCTAAGTTATTCGGTGCCGACTCTATGGCTGCTGCAACGTTTCACACCTTTAACGAGACAGATTCTTGTTGTCGACAAGAACGACCGCATTGCCGCACTGATAGTGAGAGGCTGGGGGTGCCCGGTTGCCTCTTGTTGGCTGAGCAAACAGCGACGGGTTGTTGTATCTTGCGCGGCGATTGGAGGAGGGTTTGCTCTCCTTGGGCCGCTTATCAAGTGGTCCGCGACGTCCGTAAAGCCGCGCTACACATGTTGCCGCGGTAATGCGTTGCAGAAAGCAAACAAACGAATTTCACTAAAAACTGTCGATTGTGTTTACACGCGTGTGCTGCGTAATGCGACAGACTGAGCGAAAGCTGTCGCTTTGCTGCTGGCTGCTGCTGCTGCTAAATGTCTAAGGCCTGCAGACTCTGAGGCTACCTGTGTTACCAAACGATCGCGATCTGCAGAAGGGCATGCCCATGGTGCTGGTCACGTGACCGGAAGCTGAGGGTCTACGCCACGGATTCCGCCACGGAATCATCCGTACAACAACTTTCGCTGTAAAGAAAGCACTACACTGGACCTGCATTCCACCTCTTATTTGCAGGCGAAAAACCGACAACGACGACGAGCTGTCGTTGGATGGTCTATATCCCATGGATGGTCTACATGGTCTCAAGTGGCGTATTTTCGAGAACGCCCAGGCAAAGGCCCACACGTTGCTTTCGGTCCGAAGAAAATGCAAATGATCACGAGGAAACAAATAGGTGCCGTAAATGTCTCACTCTCGGTGGACACCTCAACTACACCTTCAAGGAAGGCATGAATGAGGCAGTGAAAGAAGGGACGAGGGGTATAGGCACCGCAGTGAAAAATTCCGGATTTAATTCGCACACGTGGGTTCTTAAAATCATACATCGCTCAACACACGGTCGTCTGTTGCACTTCGCTTCCACTGAAATGGGACCTCCGCTGTTGCTGGGACTATGCAGCCGAGCGCCATGACCACTGAGCCACCCCGGCGGATATGACCACAGCAGTTGAACGCGGGGTTTTTTCTGTTACGACTTCCAACTTTGTCGACACCATCTACTCCGGGGAAAGTCCCTCATGCGGTTATCGCCGTGAAATGATAAAAAGGTTTCCCTGCTTGTCCCTGCTTTTAGAGTGATAGCCGCCCTGTGAGGGCCCTTCGCCCCGGTTTATGACGACGTCGGCGTCGTCTTGTGCTGCCACAGCTAAACTTCCGCATTCAACTGCTGACCAGCGAGAGTGTCACTCGGGTGCTATCTGAAGCGGCGACCACGTGTCTGGTCTCGAATTCGCCACCGGTTTTTCAACTTGGAAAGAAGCGCGCGGGTCAGCGCCCGGCGAAGAATGTGCTCGAGAGCTGCTTTGTGAAATCAGTTGGAGAAAACTGCAAACTCCTAACCAGCGCTTAGGAAGCCGAACGCCATAGCATTAGCGGTTACTTAGCCCTCCTTTGCAACTACATAAGCAATATTACGGTACGCACGCATCCGTCTTAGAGCCTCTTTCCTTTCGAGAAGCGCTCCTTCGCCGCTTCTCTGCTCCCACAGCCACGCTATGCACCCTGTCATATGACTCGACGTGCCAAGCACAGAGCAGTGGAAACTTTACACACCCTTCGACTGCTGCGTAGCTGCCACCCGCCAAACCCTGCAGCTCTCCACGTCTGACGTCATTCCTCTATCTCATTGGGTTATTGTGGTGTGACGTCAGGACCTCTGCCAACCAATCCTGAATTATCACAATTCGAACAAAGGGTGGGTGGGGAGGGGGGGGGGGGTGCATCAGGGTGCTTGCCACCGTTTCTACAAAAGGACTTGCCTTCGTTTGGGCCTTTTGTCGAAACTTTAGCAAGCACCTTGTGGGCGATTCCTCTGCGCGGGGGGCGCACAGGCAGTCACTCGAGGCAGGGCTTCATAAGAAAAGGTTTATTCTCACATTGCAGAGGGTCGGGCGTCGTTGGGCAGCGGGGGTCAGGTGTCGGGAGAGCTGGTCCAAAAAAAGAGAGAGCCAGCCTTGGCGGTCGCGCCTTAAAGGGACCATGAAAAGAATTAAAAGCCGCTTGCAAATGTTATAAGTGATGCTCAGAAGCATTGACACCAAGTATGAGTCTTCGGAACTCAGCCGGCAATTTATTATGAATTTTTAAAAACAGTGTTTTTCAAAATTCGCGGGCCGCTTGGTGTCTTCGTAGGGAGCAGTTCTGAAACCAAAACCGGGAAGATAGACGTCACTAGTCCCATGACGTCGGCAGGCCACCACACGCTGTCATTCGCTAGAGCCGCCGCAGCTTCGACGTCACGGGCACACTTCCGGTAGCGGTGAAAATCGTCTGCTCGAGCTGCCGCGCGACCCCCTGGGGCAAGCGCGAGCGAGGGCATTGCCTTCGCGCATATGGTTTTAATTTACCTCTGCCGCCTCTTTCTGTCGCGAGTTCGGGAGCCACTAGCAGTGCCTTTTTCGACCGCCCAAGATGAATACGCCTTGCAGTGTCGTCGGCTGCAAACCCAGTGACTGGCGAGGTGTTGAACTCAGGCATGTTACTCCTAGAGACGTGCGTGAGCGAGCAGCCTGGATGGAGCGCATAGGACTGCCAGCGTCGCACGCACGCCGAAGACTCCGCGTTTGCGGTCGACACTTCGCACCTGACGCTTACTACTATAACCCAGCGCTCGTTCGATAGTCAGGCATGAATGTCAAGCAGCTGAAGCTTCGACCGAAGTCGCTGCCGACACTGTTTCTTCCCGCCGGGAAGGTGAGTTTCCAGCTTACAGCGATCGGTATGGACGTTTACACGATATGATCTGCGATGGAAGACAATTTTATCTACGAGAACTTAAAAAAAGGTGCCGCATTTACTTAGGGCACAGGACGAATTCGAAGCGTTAGCTGTCGCGGAGGGCCTTGGCCTGACGGCTACGTACTGCTGCTGTTCACATTCGGCTGCTGCTTCGACATGCAGACTCGGTCCCGACCTTCTTTGACTCTCCCGTCCGTTTTACGACCGTAATACCGTATGTTCCTTGTATTCTAAGTCGGGCGGCGCGATTTTGCGATCCCGCAGCCGGGTGTCCAACATCATTCGAGAGCTAGGCTCAGTATATGCACGGTGTTTCACACCAAGACTTGGCAGCATCGGTGTGACGGCCGAACCAGCGCACAAAAAAATAAAACATTGTGTGAGCCGGGAACAGGTGCGGGTCCATTCTGCCAACTAGCAAAGAAACCCGACGCGCGCCGCAATCCAAGAAAGCGCCGAGACCGGAGAGACGCTGCCGACGCACGCTGCTACTCGCGAGTGCGACAACCGGAAGTTGTAAACCGAACGTCAGCGAATGACGTTTTCATGGGCGGAGCCCAGTCCCGGAGCTGTTTTCTTTATTTTTTTATGGTGCCCCGCGCGTACGAGTTGAGGGGGGAGAGGAGGAGGGTGATTTTTAATCGCCTATAACTTCGTTGTTATTGATGCTAGCTCAAAAATTCTTGCGCTGGAGTGACGAGTGATGGATTGCCTATCTTTACATAATCTTTACATAGAAGGGGTCGAGGCTACCCGCGGTGAGCGGCGCGGGATTTGAGCTGCCCGCGAGCAGACCCTACAACCTTCAGGTTTTCCCCTCCCTTGTTCACTTTGTGATTATCAAGAACCATCTGACCAACCTCTTTCTATCATGGTCTCCAATCCTGAATTAGTGTGACAACGCGCTCGTCTTTTCCTCCGAACGTCAGCTGTAACGATGTCGCGTTAAAAAAGCCGAAGGCCAACAGGCCATGGTAGGCTTGTCTGGCCTCGCGTGTGGTCTGCGTTATGGAATGGCCGGAACCATCCGAAAATTGCCACGTCGATGTGTGGCAACGAAGGGCCCCAAAAGAACGTTGTGCTGTTTTTGGTTGGCCTGTTGATTGTGACGGCGTGACGAGCGCTAGACAACGAAGGAACCCTTTCTGGAAACTGTCCTCATGACTGCGACAGTGCGTCAAGGTAGCGAGGACATCCTCCTCACCCATGAGCTCTTCTTCTCCTTAAGGGATGTCCTCAAGTGGGGATGATCGTGTATCGGTGTGAGCTTTACCGGGAACTTTCTCACCGTCCACTGTCACGCCTTCAGAAGCTGCAGGGACTGGTACAGGAAGGTGTAGACCGTTATCTTAAGTGAAACCCGTCTGTAAATAAACGAATTCTCGACCTATAGTCTGCCTTCTTCACACGAGGACAGTCCTGCCCTGGCAAGACGGTAGACGAATGTAGTTTAGCATTCCAAAACTGTCCAAGGACTATGAGAAATCGTTTGTTAATGAGGAGCAGCATTCTGGAGAGAGAGGGACGCGAAAGACAGGCAGACGCTGACCACCCGTTTTTCGTGTCCCTCGTTTCCAGAGCGCTGTTCTTGATCAACAAATGGTCAACCAAATCTGCTGCATTACTATGAGAGACTTTACAGTAGAGGACTCCGAATCAGCTGCAGGTCTGAGGGTATAACTACTGTCGTAGTTGACCTTTGCACGTGCTAGTAGATATTGTGGGCTTGGCCTCATTCGGCGGCGTGTGATGTTTTCGTCTTTGTTGCTGTTTATTTACAACCTATAAACAAGTTTGGTTTGGTTTACTGAGGTCCAAAGCGACTTAGGCTATGAGGGATGCCGTAGTGAAAGGCTCCGGAAATTCGACCACCTGGGGTTCATTAACGTGCACTGTCATCGCACAATACACGAGCCTCTAGAATTTCGCCTCCATCGAAATTCGACTGCCGCAGCCGGGATCGAACCCGCGTCTTTCGGGCGAGCGCCGAGCGCCATAACCACTGAGCCACCGCGGCGGCTTACAACCTGTAACCAGCAAATAGTTTTCACTTCTCCGTTTCGATGAAAGCGTATCAACATTGTCCAATTGTTTGCTCGTTTTTAGAGACTATCGGCCTGTCTAAGTACACTCGCCTCACTAGCTTCTCTTCTTTACCCTTGTTCTTATCAGCCCTAGCTGTTTATTATTATTCATGCGAAACTCAGCACGTGCCAATCGTTATCGCGGCTTTGTACAGGAGGTGAACAGCCTCCCTGTGACAGATACAGAAGCCGAGAAGCAACGCTGTATACGGTTCGACCACCTTTCCAGAACATACTCGGACATTCTGAGTGCAGGGAAGAAAAAAATCGTGCGTGGCGTGCGGAAGTGGGTGATAAGCGCACGTTATCAGCGTGCCCACAATGCAGTGTTGGGAAATTGGTTCACGTTTTTCCCGATTCGCCTTGCATACTTGACGAGAGCAAACGTCCACCCTCGTCCGATGGCTACAGGACGTACTCGAGCGACTTCGATAGGAATTCTTGCGGCTTATCGATCCTCTAACGTTGTTCGAGGGGCTTTGTCTGAAGTAGCAGTGTGGTGCGCCACGCGTCTAGCACGTGAACCTGGGTATACAGCTGCTATTTTTTGCGGTCTGTCAAGCAAGAATTCGTGTACTGTCTCTGGTGTACACCTGCGACCTGTACACTCGAGTCCTTTACTACTGCATCCTATCAACCTCTTCCTCCCCAGTTTCTTTTCTCAAAGCGGGAACAAGACGACAAAGGAGTAGACACAGCTTTGGGGTGAGCCTTGTACTCGAAGTTCAGTTCAGCTCAGGCCCCTTTTCGCCGGAGGTATTTGATAGAGGGTGGGATTTTAAACAAACAAAGCCATGATAATTTTGTTTTGAATGTGAGCGGTAACATGTTCTTGAAATGTAAGATGATGAAGCGATGGTGACGATGTCACCATCTGCTATGCGGCAACGGAAAGAAAGGGGCAGTAGTCCGTATTTCTTTCTCAAAGACGAAATGCTGGCGTCATATAAGTATGAAGAGTGAATGAAACTAGTGGCATGATTTTGCTTCTAAAGAATT